>NC_051164.1:99131013-99190114 GCF_013339745.2 Dermacentor silvarum | reverse complement strand
GCGTCTCCCTCCTCTCCCAGCGTGACATTATCACGACCAGTGCTCCCGCTGGCGCCGGCCCAGAGTTTCGCCTCCTGTTATTCTTTCTCCGTGAAGACGGCGCACTTCCTTCCCGCTTTCCCGCTCTTGCGGGCGCAATATTAAGAGCACCCTCGCACACTTTCCCTCGCACATAGAGCATAGGGCGTGCGGCGACGATTTTATCGCCGGTGGACTTTAAGCAGACTTTATACTAGTACTAGCAGACACAAGAGTGGAGCCGCATTATTTACAATACAAAGATGGGTGAGAACACAGCTGGCCCTTCAGACTTTATTAGGCCAGTTATGGTCCAGTTAATTGGTTAACAACGTAGTACGTAATTATGCAAAATACAAACGAAAGTAGTCCGATTTGCTTCAAGCAACGGTAAACAACATCATCTTTGTTCTATCCAGCTACGTGGCCACTCGCATATTTTCAAATTTTGGCACAAGTATACGAGGGACACCCTGTATACCGTGTGTCCCAGTCAACGGTAGCCAAGCTGTCCAGCAAAGGAAATAACAATAAGACCAAAAATACATGGTTCAAGATACAATTACAAGACCTACGGAGTTCGGTTGTCAGCGGTCTTAATAAGCTTTCCCCCGTTAAAAACTTGTATAACGTTAGCCAGCACACCCTATATATTTGTGATTATCAATGAACCTCAGTTGATAGTTAGCGCAGTGTTCGTCTTCCTTACCTTAGTATTGTTATTTTTTTAGCGCTGCTCGCCTAATGAATGATATGAATAATGAAAAAGCTACAGAAATTCCGAGAATTATCTATTAAAGCGTAAGCATTGTTTGGCTCGGCTGTGACTTCGTTGTTTTCTTTATTTTGGCTTGCTTGCCTTTCCTAGCTTATGCACGTCTACCCATAGCATTTCCAGTGGCAAAGAGTGCTTACGCTTTCGTAGACAATTGTCAGATTTTCTCGCCGCATTCGGCCCCTTTAATGCAATCGGAGCAACTGAGCCGGAGCGCCGGGCAGGAGCGCGCCTCGACGGAGCAGAGCAGTCGAAAGGGAACACCACCTATATATATATATATATATATATATATATATATATATATATATATATATATATATATGATTTGATAGAACGAGAAGAGTCACTGTTTTCTGCCTCCCATGTCTGGGGCACGGCTCAGTGACAAGGGAGGGGGTGAGAGGGGGTCTATAGTCGCAGTAGCGCGTGAGGCGTTGCGTGAGGGGAGAGTGCATCACCGCGATGATATGCCACCCTCGCTGTGACTCTCGCAAGCCTGTGTTAGACCACGGCCTTATGCGCGCGTTCCTTGGCCACACAAGATCTCGCGTGCATCCGAGGCTTGGTAAGGCCCAATGAAAACGCGCAAAGCTCTCAACGAGCTCGCTTGCCCGCGAGGTGTTCCTAACTCGAAGGACGCTCGGCAGCGTTCAATTGGACATTGGGCCACCCCAAAATCTCAAGTTGACCCATCTCCAAATTTCAAGTTGACCCCACCCCCAAATTTGTTTAACCCCCCCCCCCCCCCGAAATTTCAAATTGGCAAACGTTCAAATTTAATGTTGGCCCACTCCCTAATTTAAGTTGGCCCATCCCTAAACCTACATTTTGCCCATGTACAAACTTAAAATAGACCCACCCCCTAATTTTAAGTATGCCCCCCCCCCCCCCGACATTTCAAGTTGGTCCAACCACAAATTTCAAGTTGGCCCACATGCAAATTTCAAGCTCACTCACCCCCTAATTTAAGTATGCCCACCTCACAATTTAAGTTGGCCCACCCATAAATTTTAATTTGGACTAACCACACATTTCAAGTTGACCCATCTCCAAATTTCAAGTTGACCCACCCCCACATTTCAGTTGGCCCACCACTACTATAAGCTTCCCCATGCATTTTCTAAGGAGCCCTATGTATATTTGTATTCGATTTTTATTGTATTTTGTTTAGCGTAGCCTACACTAGTGGCGCAAGGCTAAAGAAACAGCAGAGCTGATCGGCACCTAGCTGGTCCTGGCCTTATGGGTCATGCTTTTCCAGAATTTATTGATTATTGATCGATTACTGATTAGCTATTGATTGGCTATCGCAGGGTACTGGGCACATATTTTGACTAGGCTAAGTACTACCAAGTCACGCCCAGCATTTTCTGGAATTTATTGATTGATCGATTATCGATTAGCTATTGATTGACTATTGCAAGATGAAGCAAGGCGCAGTTGTGCGCAGTGACGTCATCGGCGAGTTTTTGGGAACGCTACGCGGGGAAACGAAAAGCTTAAACAGCTGCGCCGTTAAAAGCTACAGAAATTTTGAGAATTCTCTACTAAAGCGTAAGCATTGTTTGGCTCGGCTGTGACTTCGGTTTTGCTAAGTTTTGCTTACTTGCCTTTCCTAGCCTACACATGGCCTTTCCGGTGGCAAAGAGTGCTTAGGCTTTCGCAGACAATTGTCAGATTTTCCCTCCAGCATCCGACTCCTTCAATGCAAGTGTACCAAGTAGGGAGACTACACAGCGTTGCATGTAGGCTCCCTGTAACTGGCGACAACTTTGTGTGGCAGCACGGCCAAGGCTACGGAGCCGAAGCACGTAGTCTTGGCCGTGCTGCCACAGAGAGTTGTCGCCAGGTGTAGTACGAAGTGAGTCGGATCGCCGGGCACGAGCGCGTCTCGACGGAGCACAGCGGTCGAAAGGGAATGAGTCGTTGCGTGAGGGGAGAGTGCATCGCCGCGATGGCATATGTCATCCTCGCTGTCGCTCTCGCAAGTCTGTAGTAAGTATAAACCGCATGCACGCGATCTTTCGCGCGACAGCGACAAGCGATGCGATGCAAATGGCTGTCGCGTTCGCTCGTCGCCTACAAGTTGTACCGCATGCGAGCAACGACTTTGAGCGACGACTCCCCGGTGTTGCCGGTATCAATTGTATGAGGGGAGCAAATACGCGCCGAAACTGGCGTGACGCGTGCCCTACTAATTTAAGTCGATGTGTTTTACTGTAAAGAGGAGCATATATATTTCTAAAGGTCTTACACTATAGGTTCTTGTCCTTGTACCTATCAAAACTAAGTCGTTTGCTCGTTCCGTGCGACAATCGGTAGTACTCGACTGATGTACATCCTGTTCGGATTCGCGCTATTGGCTAGTCGCTCATAGCACTTCCGGGCGACCGAGCGACGAATTCTAGATTTCCAGAACCGAGTGATCGAGCGACTAGAACGAGAGATTTGTTCGCGCGACGGCCCGTTTCGTCGCTCGAAGCTGTCGCCCGTCGCCGTCGCGCACAAAATCGCTCTCATGCGGTTTGGGCTTTAGACACTCTACCTGTGTTATGTGTGCATTCCTTGTCCATGCAAGCTCTCACCTGTTTTCTGACTGCGCCTCGGTAGGGCCCAATGAAAACGCGACAAGCGTCTCAATGCGCTCGATTGCCTGCGAGGTGTTCATAACTCGGACTCTCAGCAGCATTCAATCGCACATTGCCCCCCCCCCCCCCCCCACGCCCAAAAAAATCTCAACTTGGCCCACCCCCAAATTTAAACTGACCCACCCCCAAATTTAAGTTAACTCACCTCCACCAGAATTGCAAGTTGCCCCACCTCCAAATTTAAGTTGGCCCACGTTCAAATTTAATGCTGGCCCACTCCCTAATTTAAGTTTGTCCACGCCTAAATTTATATTTTGCCCATGTACAAATCTTATGTTGGCCCACCCCCAAATTTTGAGATGGCCCACCCCCTAATTTAATATGCCCACCCGACATTTCAAGCTGGTCCAACCACAAATTGCATGTTAGTCTACTTGCAAAGTTCAAGTTGGCCCGACCCCTAATTTAATTTTGCCCGCCCTCAAATATTAGTTGACCCACGTCCATATTTCCAGCTGACCCAACCCCAAAGTTCAAGTTGACCCACCCCTAAATTTCAGTTCGCCCACCCCTACTGTAGGCTTCCTCATGTATATTCTAAGGAGTCCTATGTATCTCTATGGGTATTCTCTTTTTATTTTATTTCTTGGCTTTAAATTGTTCCTTATCGCTTAAAAAAGCTACCAATCATCTACATTTGCACTATCATAATGAATAAATGTCTTTACAAATTAGGTATTTTTGTGCAGATACAAGGCATTACACGTTTCGCGTGATAGGGCTGGGGAGCTCGCCAAAGAATATTTACGCTCTAAAAATAAACGCTAGTTTTTATCCTAAGTTGATGCGTGATCTTTATCTGATGTTTTGCAAAAAAAAGAAAAAAAAAACCCGAACTCCTTAGATTAAAATTAACTCAACGGTGTTGTACGACTCTGCGCAGGACTTCATTTTCTTCGAGAGCAGCGCCGGAGGGAGCAACATGGATCTTCCCGGCAACATATTAAATTAGTTATTCGACGATCGCCGATTTTGTCCTGCGTCCGTTAAGACCAGGCTGCTCACACCATAGGCTGCATCCATGGCAGGCTTCAGGGTCTGTGCGCAGTCGACCGCATGTTTGTGAACGAAGCCCTATCAGTATTTTAGCTTATCACTATACTCACGTGGAGCAGGTTATTGTTCATGTTCTCGTGCGTTTCTCGCACAATACTTTGCCTGGGCCTGTGGGGGCCGCTAGATTAGTGTGAAGGCAGCACCAAATTTGCGTTTTATTTCAGCAAATATTAATACTCACTGTTTGCATTGGTTCGTGTCATTTTGTCTTTTAACTTACGATCGCGGCAGTAGATATACAAGCAGCGCTCTTATGCAGAGAGAACAGGTCGCATGAACGTTTTTTTGCCAACCAGCGCTCGCTTCGGAGGCGCGGTAGAGGGGAGGGGGCCCCGCAATGACGTCACTCTGTTTGCAAACAGGGAGATGTCTATTGACAGCGTTCTGCGAATGCTGCAATAAACTGTACATGTGGTTGCTGAAATTATGCAAGCCACAGCCGGCAAACGACTCGATGGGTATGTGAGCGTAGTCATATTTTGACCTAATAACAAATGAAACGTGCGCGTGTATGCAGTCTCAGTGACTATGTCATGTTTGGCAAATTGCTGAAGAGTGCAGCAAGTTGGAATGATAGCGGCCGATTTCCGTAGTTTCCGCAATTTCAGCGATTTCCGTAAATCAGCATCCTGATTGTGTTGTATAAAAATGTCGCTTTGCTAAGCGAAACGAACTGATCAAGTCAGTGTTATTGGTTTTAATGGCGAGACGGTAAGTACAGGATAGACGGAATGCGTACATAAATTCCACTTGTATATTAAGTACGTTAAAATAAGGAGACGTACGAGTAGCGTATGAAACGTTGGCAATTCCACGAACTGGCGCGCGTTTGGCGTAGACAGAGTTTTTAAGCATGAAATGCTTTAGCTCGTGTTGTCGGCAACCTTCGAGTGACCTTGAGTCAAAAGCAAAAGCCGTTATCCGGGTACTCAAACGAGATAATCCGGGCATTGGCGCTCTGCGTTGGCGGGTAGACCTTCGGAGAGAAGTCTCTGGATCAGGGGCTTGATCCGCCGGTATACTTTGGTTTCTCGACGCTGAGGTCTCCTGTCTTTGCATATCAAGCCCTGACGGTCCTGGCATCGTGTTGGAGTTTGTCTGTGGATCTTGTTCTGTTGGTTGACCCTGCAGTGGTAGTTCTCGTCTTCGCACTTGGTCAAAATGCCTTCGTTGGACCCCTTGTTGAGTGTCAACGGTGACCATTCTTGCTCCCTGTTGTTCCCCCACTGTGGCTGGTATTCATTTGGATCTGGTCCAGCTTCGGGTCCAAACCCGTTGCCGCTTTTGCCAATTCTGTGTACTGTTCTCCTGGCGCTCTGCGTTTCTTGTTTGCTGGTTCGGCGTGATGCCGTCTATCTGCGTTCTTATTTTATCCCAGCAGTAACTCTGCCGGAGACTTGCCTTCTTTGAGAGGGTTTCGACGGTAGCTGCATAAGAATCTGGAGAGTGTTGTCTGTAATTTGCCCTGTCTCGTTTTTCTTTAATCCTTCCTTGACTGTACGGACTGCCCTTTCTGCCAAACCGTTGGTGATATGGAGCCGTGGTGAAGTGCTTTATTTGATTCCTACCCATGAAGTCCCCGAAAAATGTACCGGTCTAAATTGCGTTCCGTTGTCGGTTACTATGGTTCTCGGTAGACCGAACCTCGCAAAGATGACTCGTAGGGCGTCCACAGTGGTTTCTGGCGTGGCTGACTTCAGAGGCAGTGCTTCAATCCATTTAGTTGTTGCGTCTACTGCGACTAATATCATGTGTCCGTCCAATGGTCCTGCAAAATCTAGATGCAGGCGGCTCCATCTTTCGTTCAAGACTGGCCATGGTACTGGCGCATATGTCGTGGAGGCATTGGTGCGGCTTCTATACAGACGGTACTGGCTCGTACTAGGCTCGTACTAGGCGTGCACCCGCGGCCTACCCATGGTGGCGGCCGAGAATGGACTGCGTGACGCGCGTAATGCAATGCAGATATATACAGTTCGGCGGAGTAACGTGGTGTTGCAGTTCCCATTGTTCTTATCGGTACAACTGTGAATGTAAACTGTAGTGCGTGTACCGGCAACGGCAGAGCCTCTGACCGTCTACCACAGCGATCACAAGGCAATACTGTGCAAGACTTAAGTGTAGAATCGTTCGTTAAAGAACCCCAGGCGGTAAAAATTATTCCGGAGCCCGCCACTACGGCGTGCCTCGTAATCGGAACTGGTTTTGGCACGTAAAACCCCAGAAAGAAGAAGATACGTATGTCGTGCGCCGTTGTTCTGTTGTGTGCGCAGATGCGCAGATTGTGTAAGTTGGCTTTCTTGCAGTGCGTTTTCGGCGCTCACGGACAAATCAGTGAGACATAGAAAGGTTCGCTTAAAAAAAAAAAAAAAAACGCGGCGTCTAGTCGAGTGGTACAACAAGTATCATCAGCAATGGCTCAGCTATAACAAGCCGCAGCTATAAGCGTCGAATGCGGCCGAAGAAGCCGAACTGCGAAAGCAGCGACGCGACGATGCATTGCCAAAAATGCAGCAGGCTTTTTCGCCTTCACGTGTTACAGGAGTGTAAAATGCTGCCGAACGTTTCCTCAAGTGGACTCCCTAAAATATCTTGGAAGTGTATAGAACGAAAAAAAAAAAAAAAACCTCAATCGACGCTCCCTCATTGAAATGTAGCGACGAGACCAGCGTGTGTGGCAGCTGTGCTTCGCAAGCTTAGGAAGAGACGTTACGAAATGTATGTTCCCGCAATATTAGTTTTTGGTTGTGTGCTGTTTTGTAATAGTCCAGTGTACAATCTTAATCCCCCTTGCCGTAATAAAAAAGGAAGCGTTGCGAGATTGCACGGGAATTCTTAAATTTGTGCCAAATAATATGATTTCGCAGGAAGCGCGTTTACCTATTGTCAGACACATTCCCTATGCTCACCGTACAAAGTTCTTTAGAGTGGATTGCACGTCCTCCGAGAAGATTGAAATACGAGTTTATTAGTGAATTGAAGGAATTGTTTGAGGTTCAGTGGTGCCGATTAAGCACCCCGCAGGCCATTTTTGTACCCGCCGCGGTGGCTCAGTCACCTAAGGCATTTCGCTGCTCAACACGACGTCGCGGGATCGAATCCCGGCCGCGGCGGCCGCATTTCGACGGAAGCGATATGGAAAAACGCCCGTCTGCTTGGGTTGTAGTGCACGTTAAAGAACCCCAGGTTGTCAAAATTAATCCGGAGCCCTCCACTACGGCGTGTGTCATAATCAGAACTGGTTTCTGCACGTAAAATCCTAGAAAGAAGAAGGTCCTTTTTGTGGAAGCACATTTCAGAATATTAGACGTAGATATACGTAGCGTTATCCCGAATTAGTGGCTGTCGTTCCAGCTCTGCGCAAGTTGCCATAAAGAAAGACGCTGTTTCGCCCAAAAGGCGAAGCATCGATTGCGATAGCAAACTAGTGGGCAGCTTTTGAAAGTCAGAATAGTAGTTTTATCGACCGTATAAACCTGTAATCATGGGCACAGTAACTAAATTAACAAGCATGGTGTCACGCGCGCGCAAGCAAACATGACCGCATCTCACTCGATGACCGCGGAAACTCGCAGTCAAAGCGCTGGGGTGAGTCAGCGCGCCAGCAGCGCTGCGAGCGAATTGAGCTTCGTGCCGGCGCTCGCATCAACGCGAAAACACAGGGAGGGCGGACTCTGCCCCCGCCGCAGACAGCTCTCATGCACCGTGCTTTCAAGATACAGCCGCGCGAATCCAAAAATTCAAAACTAGCGTGGGTCCTCAAGCCATCTTGGGTGTTAAAACAGCATGCTTAATTCGTAGTACTAACACAGTGATTACGTTTATTATAGTTTATTGTTTGCCCTTCCATGCTCAAAGATGTATTCTATTCGGTTCAACTTGTAAGAAAACCTTTTCATTTTTTTGCGCTCAAGCACCTTTACAGCAGCCCGATCATTTAACCATTTGACCGCGGAATGCCCAATAACCCGAGTTGGCGAAAAAAAAAAAAAAACGGTTTGAGAAAGTGCACGAGGTGGCAATATAATGCTAATACTTGACATGTCCCGAGCGCGCGACCCAACGCTGTCTGCGTTTGCCCCAATTATCAATACTGCTGCTCCTCTAGCTAAACCAAACAGTAGCCTGCCGAACGCGGCTTGGGGACCCAAGCCTTAAACCTTAAAAATACGGCAACACTCACGCACAATCAAAGCATTTCTAAATGAATGAATGAAACTTTATTTCCCTTTTTAAGAAAGGGAAAGCGAAAGCATTGCTAAAACATTCTACCTGAAATGCACAAAAGAGGGAATATCACCCAAACGTTTGCGCGTGACCCGCGTTCATGAAGTTAAACGTCACTATAATTTTATTGCGATAGCAATTATATGGACACTCCAAAGCAGATTTCCGCCGTCGGTGTCGCCGTCGCCGTTGCCGTCGCCGTCGCCGTGAGGTTCCGTATGTCGTCAATGGAGATGAAATCGTCGCCGCGCGCCGCCGAACGCTGTATGTGCGAGTGAAAGGGCGCGAGGGACGCGCGCTTTCACGGGGAGTGAACGCACGGCGGAGAACAAACGCGCGTTCTGTGCCATGCTCCCTTAAGGGCTGCAGAAGTAGGCGTCTCTTTCCTCCTTTACAATCACCATATATGTAGAGCAAACGCGCCTTCTTCTGACGCACGAAAGGCCGTGGGAGGGAGGGGACGTTTAGCTGCGGCACCAAGTGCCTATTTATATCAGAGGCTCCGGCAACAGTCACCAACGCCGCACGCATTTTGAGCGAACGCGGGCAAAATTCGCCGACGGCGTCGACAACAGTGCTGTGTGTTGCCGGTGCTGCTGCATGTCCAAGTTTGTACAGCGGATAAAACTACTATCCTTACTCCGTATAGCTCTCTACTAAGTTGCTATCGCAATTGATGCTTCGCCTTTCGGGTGAAACTGCGACAACTTTTTTAGTTTTGTAGCGGTACCTATATGCCTGCGCGTTCCCAACTCCAATTCTTGCTTCATTCTCCTATGTGGTGGGTACGTGCCACGTTCAAGGATCATCGCCATCGCCATCATTATAACCGTACCTCGCGCTGGCACGGGCTCGCGAGGCACGGGCCCGGCAGCTCGCCCCGAACGCGGCCGGAGGCGGACCGTTCCACACGACGACCAGCTGCAGCCCTAGCTACGCGACCCATTGCCGAGCCGTCCGGGTGAGTGGCGTTTCCTTAATAGCATGGCGGCGTGCGGGCTGCCGCAGTGAAGCTATAGGTATCGCTGATTCAGAGACTGGAAGTCCAACCGAGACGGGATGCCCGATCGAGACGAGATGCTCATCGAGCCTGAATGTCCCATTGTTCAGGCTCGTTGGAAATTCGCTCTCGTTGGAGATTCACATCCAAAGCGGGTATCGCTCGCGGTAAAACACAACACGAAGAAGCACTTTTAAGTCCCATGCATTTCCTAGGCAGAGCGGGGCTTTAAATTTACTTGTACATTTCTCAAGGTCGTTGGCTTGTTTTTCAAGCTCTAAGAAATGCTTCATACACGTTAGAATGACCAAAGTTCGTTGTTTCACCGCAGTTCAGCGGAATAGCTTGAGTCGACCTAGTTCGACCATTTCATTTTCTCTTTCTACCGCCCTCTCTCTCCTAGAGCCTTTCAATCCCTCAATCCCTCCTCCAGTGCAGAATAAATATCCTGTAGTCGACTTTCCAAACGCCGGGAAAAAAAAAATCTGCGTTTCATTAGAGCCCTCACTTACTATCATTTCGGCAATTAGGCTTCCTCACGTGGCCTCGACTTTGTGCTTTCTAACCGCGCGGTGGCTTAGCGAATATGATGCTGCGCTGCACGAGAGTCGCGGGATCAAATCCCGGGCGCGGCGGCCGCATTTCGATGCGGGCGAAATGCAAGAACGGCCGTGTCCCGTGCATTGGGGGCACGTTGAAGATCGCCAGAGAAGAAGCAGAGAAGTGTTAGCGCGTGAATTGCTCGAGGCGTGTCACATAAGGAGGAAGGGTGATGGTTGTGTCAGCGTGCCTTCTGTTTCCCTCTACAAAAGTGAATGTTTGTTTTTAGATAGCGCAGTGAGGTAGCCTGTGACACGCGCTGCGCCCTTGTCTTTGTGCGCATTTTTGGAAATGTATATATTTGGGTGGATGTGCTGGAAATAAAACTAGTTGAAAGTTTGGCGCCCTATCCTGTCTCCCCTTGGTTTTCCCTTTTCCTCGCGCCACAACTCATTTGTTTAGCTATGCACCAACTCGCCCAACGCACTACCTTGCTAAAGATCCCCAGGTGGTCAAAATTAATCCGGAGTCCCCCACTACGGCGTGCCTCATAATGAAATTGTGGTTTTGGCACGTGAAACCCCAGGATTCGATTAAAAAAAACTTTGTGCTTCCGTTTAGGGCCAAGGATGTTTGCTGTGCCATCTAATATTCCGCTGACAGAAAATGACTGCTGAGGTTATTTGATAGTTATTTTGTTTCTGTTTTGAATTCTTATGCAAACCCGCAGTACCATTTATTCTGAAGTCGAGGTTTTGACGGAAGCCCGTGTCTATCTTCTTATAATGCTGCTTTCTTTCTTTTTTTTTTTTTTCGTTACACCATTGTAAATTTACTACCGCAACTTTTTTGATTTGACAAAGTTTGATACCGCAACTGCCGGGGAGGGCCGAAACATGTTGAATCCAGTGTTAGCAAGAATGAAGCGCTGCACGTTTTAAAGGTAATTGTTTGTAAAGGTAAGCCAAGGCTCGCGTCGGCAGCACGCAACTTGGCCGCAGGAGCGACGGCTTTCGTGTCATCTTACGGGGAAGCGTTTGCTGCGCGGCTCACGGAACAATGTTTTTTTCTCGGCAAATACTGCACCGAATTTGGCGTTGCCAACTCTCGAATGGACGATGAATCGAAAGAGTGAGAGGGGGTTGAAGGGAATCAATGAAGGATTGCGAAGGTTTTTCATGCGCTATAGTGTACTTAGTACTGTAGAAATTACCAATAACTGGTACATGTTTGTAAATGTTTTATTACTGCCAAACTACATGCAATTCCGTTTCTGATTATTTGGTTTGTTATTGTTTTTGTCTTCGTTTCCGAGCAACTGAACATGTCGATGCCTTCAGGCCTATGGGGCGGAAATAAATGAAATGAAACTCGTCGCGTTTGCTCAGTCGCCGGTCTCCACGCATGACGTCGTGACTTTGGATTTTCAACCACGGCGACCAGCCGCATTCTGATGGGGGTGGAATGCACGGGCCGTGTACCATGTGTTTCGTAGGACCACGTGGTGGTCAAAATTGATCTAGAGCCCCTAGCAATGGAGTCTCATATATGTCGCCTTCGGGATGCATGGTAAACTCTATTGATCACTCACCAGACATAGGGGAAGATAGGCTGCTCAGTTTGAATGGCGTCTTAAGAAAGCCAGAGCAGCGCCGTATCCTTAAATTTTACAAAAAAGCGGTCGCGCTCCCCAGGGGCTGCAATGACTAGGAACACACCTGCTTGCAGTGAAGCCCAGAAGTCATCCGGTTTTATTCCCAATGCGCGCACGCACGCACGCACGCACGCGCACGCACGCGCACACACACGCACACACACACACACACACACACACACACACACACACACACACACACACCACACACACACACACACACACACACACACACACACACACACACACACACACACACACACACGTTGAATGCTATCTCAGGCCACGCAATCTGTTATAGAAAAGTCGACATGTAAGTTTCGTGCGGTGCGTTATCCTGTGTAAATACCGCGCCACGTATGGCCGCCGTAGTGATCGAATCCTTTGAACCAGAGCTCCAGGATCATCGATTGCTGATGCACATATCGCGTCAACTACACAGCGAAAAAGACACGATGGGGGGAGAAGGGAATAGGCGTACATATTTACTCAATAAGTATAGAATTATACTCAACCATTAAAGAGAGGTCTTTACTGTCTCCCTTTAATGCTCAGCGACGTATGCTCTAATGACAAGTAAATGACCGCTCGCTAGCGAGCGGTCATTATTTGCACAGAGCGAAAGTTCTTCACGTCTTCTCCTCACGGCGCGCTTTCACACCGCAGGTATACTGCAGCTGAGGATCCTGCGAAGGATCTGGCGAACGCGTTCACCCGCTGTCTGGCTTTATTGAGCAGAAAGAGTTCCTGCCCCCGCAATGGCATCACGGCCGGCAGCGCCCGGAGGGTCGCAGACGCGGCAGCCCATGGTGTTCGTGCCGACCGCCGGTATGGCCGGACAGCCAATGGCCGGAATGCCAATGGGAGGAATGCCAATGGGAGGAATGCCAATGGGAGGAATGCCAATGGGAGGAATGCCAATGGGAGGAATGCCCATGGGAGGAATGCCCATGGGAGGAATGCCCATGGCCGGAATGCCCATGGCCGGGATGCCCATGGCCGGGATGCCCATGGCCGGGATGCCCATGGCCGGGATGCCCATGGCTGGTGGCCCTCTCAATGCGCAGCGCGGACCCTACGTTCAGATGCCGACGCCGGGGTTGACGCCGTCGGCCGTACCACGCATCCCGGGCTGCCCCGCGGGTCTGGAATACCTGGCGCAGGTCGACCACCTGCTTGTCCACCAGCGGCTGGAGCTCATGGAAAGTACGTTTCGCTCTCCGTGGTGGACGAGATATAGACTAGAGCGGAAACACCGCAAAATATCAGGGCGTGACAAAGGGACAGACAACAACCTTGACTAGCAACCAAGTGTTATTCTCTTTATTAGCTTATACTATAGGTATACCACTCTGCAAGAAAAACGCGAGAACACGTACGTGAATCGAGCTTGCATGGAAGTAAAACAAGAATTTAATCACTCCGACATGTACGAAATTTCCTTCGGAAGGAGTGAAATTGCAGGGAAAGTTTATGCAAACATCACCACTCTTCTGAATGTGGAAGGCTTCAGATGTTAGGCGTACGCGCTCATCATGATTGTTTGACAGTATGGCGCAATGTTAAAAAAAAGTCACAGGCCTGCGCAGCACACGCAGTACAGTCACAGCGTAAGCTGGTGGAGCAGCTCCAAATTGGGCACCACGTTCAACAGGGTCTTCGCGGCAGTCTGTTCGCCTCGTTTTGACGAGAACGATCTTAACTGTCCGCCCAGCGTCGACGGCGAGCTGCGGCTTGTAATGCTCTCTAAACAGCAGTCTGCTGAGCCCGATCAAGCCTTACAACTGCAACTTACATGTCGGACACGCTGCTTTTGCAGCCACCTTAACTAGATGGCACCACCATATCTGGCGGAGGCTCGGGCAGCTCGAGATCGCATTGACTGCGCGCCTCGTCTGAATCGCATCTCGTCGTCTGCGCCTGCGCACGCTGCGTTTGCAGGCGCCTTACCTAGATGGCGCCAACATACTGGCGGAGGCTGGGGTCGTCTGCGCCTGGGAGTGTTTATATGGCATTTTCCGCTGCCTGATAGCAAGTGCTTGCGTGGCTCAGTGGTGGAGTATCTGGCTCATACGCAGCGGGCGCGTTTGATCCCCGGTGGGAACCGGGTGCTTTTTTCGCATTTCCGGCGATAGCGGTTACGGCGGCGGACACCATCGGCTGCAGGCACCATCGCGAACCGAAACGGCTATTGGAATGAGCCCATAACACCTTACGCTGTAAAAAGTTGCTCACTGCCACTTTCAACGCAATGCAATGACAGGGGGCTCTCTCTCTCTCTTGCTGACTGAGTGCTCGGGCATGCTGTCATTCACACCAAGGCCCGTTAGTCCTACACAAAAACGTCCGCATGTAAAAGCAATCCGGTAAATAACTATTAAGCGACCAGCACTTAAAACTGCTGTCGGTGCTTATTTTCCGCAATATTTTTGTTTAGTTCTCGGTCTCGCGGTTGGCCTTTTTGACACACACTAACTACCAAAACTATTTGGGGCAGTGGACAGCAGGCGTTAATTTCTTGAGTTAGATTCGATCTAATCTGACTTCTTCAGCTAACCACTTACATGCTGTGTTGTTTCTTTATTAGGACCTTTATTGCTTGGGAGAGCTTACCTACAGGTGGCCTTGGTGCCTTACCCCACACATGAATTGCTGCTTCTGAAATCAGCCTAGCTACAGTTTCATTCATTGCCTCTATGTTATCTTCCTGTTCTAAAGCTGCATATTTCTTTGCGAGCGGAAGCCTGAGTTTGTCTGCTATTACCCTTTCTGTCTCTCGGTTGGCCTGATTCTGTACTCCATATGCTAGCAGGTAACAATAACTTTATGCTAGTGTTGTGTCGCTTCTTGCAATCTTTTTATTTGTGGAAACGCTGAATTGCATCTCAAAGTCGGGCTTCACTGGTGTGTGTTATGCACGTTTTGTCCGGGTGGAAGCATATACAGGGTGTTCATTTTTAAGTTTTACGGAATTTTTAGAAATCGCCTGTGGCAGGTAGAATAACTCTTATCACTGAGTTGGCTTATTCGATGAGGCGGACATTAGCAGTACGAGAAATCGAAACACACATTCAAATAATTAACAAAAATTCACGAATTAACTTCTTCGTTAATTACTTTACGACACATTGCAATTTACGAATTGCAGCCGGTGAGCTTGTCAGGCGTATCCATTTGGAATGAATTTCAAGAATGACACCAGTTTGGAGATATGCGCCATCAAACTCGCCGTAAAAATGCACTGTTGTTCAGCTAAAGTTTTTACCGAAATGCTGTTTTATATATCGAACCACAAAAGTAACTGGCACTCCCATGTACTTCGTCCCACACTTTGGGAAATATCTCGAAACTGGCGTCATCCTGGAAATTCATTTCAAGTGGATGCGTCTTGCAAACTCACCCGGCTACAATTCGTACAATACACTACACAAGGCCCGGCGACAAGTACCAGGAAGAACCAGCGATAAGGTTCGGGAATCTTCCGGGACAGAAGGAAGTGCCTTGCTCTGCGCGATAACTTTTAAGCAGTTTGGCTCAGAAAGTTGTGAGGTACGTGGATGAGCGCCTAAAATTTGTCAATGGGGGATAGCACGAAAGCTGTAAATACGTGGCCCGATGTGTAAAAGCCCTCCTAAGCTTTCGTTCGGGCCATTCCGAATCTGTCAACAATGGTATCGCCTTTTTCTCCGTTCGCTCGGCGTTGACCACGTCTTGCCAACACCTAATAAAACAGAGCGTGGATGGTCAGGTCAAAAACTTGGTGAAGCTGGTCACCGTGAAGCTGTTATTACAACAGCCAGCTTCAAATATCTCCTGGCCATCAAGGTAGGAGCGGAGTGTGCACCAAAGGAAAGGGTAGAGAACAGATATAAGTATGCGGTAATACCGTATATTCGTGGGCTTTTGCATTGTCTAAAAAAAGTACCAAGATACCTCCCGCTATAATGAGGATCTTGTTTTAACTGCTAAGAAAAAAAGGTAGGCGCTATTAGTCCTGCTCTTCGAAAGCGCATGCGCAGGAAGGCGACGCCAATTCAAGCTCAATGTACCACGAGACATGACACAACCTTCGTTCCTTGTGTCTGTAGTGTTGTGTACCTCATTCCTTTTTCCATGTGGACGCAAATACGTCGGGCAGACAGGCCGCTTCCTAAACATTAGACTTAAAGAGCACTACAGCTCCCGCAAAGGGTCGTCATATTCGCCTCTTGTCGTACACAGCCGACAATGCGGATATGAACCCGTTCTGCAAGGTCAATCAGTCCTTTTCCGGCACCGAGATAACTGGTGCGAAGACTGGGCGAACAGCGAAGCTGGTGGCCCTTCCCTAGCTCTAACTTTGGACCGCATCCACGTCTCGTTGAGTAAGATGGGCTGATCAATACTGGTGGCTACACGTGCAACGAGTTCGCAGTTTCGTATCATCCTGAAACTCCTAGTTTCGTACAAAATGCGCATGCGTCTAGGCGGCGCAGCGCCCACGTTGGACTATAGAGGGGTCGGTTTTCGCGCCTTCCATAATCACGGCTATCCACCAGCCTATCTTGCTCGACGAGACGCGGATGCGGTCCATTCTGGGTAACACGAGGCCAGCGCGAAATGCAGCTTGTCGCATCTCGACGCCGGCTGCAGACGGGGCAAGCAGACGAACGCCGGATACGTCGGCCGCGCCTCGCGCTGTGGCCAGAGCACGGTGTAAGATGGGACACTTCTCGGCTTGCTCGCTAGACGCGACCGACCAGATAAAGTAGCAAGGGCGCGCGTCTATCGGGGTGGTGACGGCAGCGGATACCTATCGGCGGAACGACGCAACTTTAGTTAGAACGCAGGCGAGAGCGTGCGCCGACAAGGCACGCGCGCATGCCCTCTCCCCGGTGACATACTTTCGTGCGTCACTCAATGATTTCGGATTTCCCGCGAACCGCCGGTTGCTATAACAACTGGAGATTGAACCAATAAAAAGCTTTCTGTGTTGAAGTTGCGTCGTACTGCCGATAGGTATCCGCTGCCGTCACCGGGCCGATCGGCGCGCGCCTTTGCTACTTTAATTATCTGGTCGATCGAGTCTGGCGAGTGTCCTCACCTAAAGAGTATATATATCTTACACCGTGGGCCAGAGT
Organism: Dermacentor silvarum; assembly: GCF_013339745.2. NCBI lineage: Eukaryota > Metazoa > Arthropoda > Arachnida > Ixodida > Ixodidae > Dermacentor > Dermacentor silvarum. The sequence continues at coordinate 99,173,073 of NC_051164.1, read as the reverse complement.
AACCTGGGAGGGGGGGGGGGGGGTAACCTCGCCGAGCGATGACGTCACGTGCGTCGCCTAGCAACACCTCGCACCAGCTGTTCGAGGCATTGATAGCCAACACGCGGTGACGTCATCGCAAGGTGCAGTTTTTTTGTTGGCAATACGAGGCTTAAGCAAGAGTTTCAACAGCTCCGCTGTTAAAAATGATTCCACGTGTGTCAGCCAAACCACGATAAACCTTCACACAAGTGAAACAGCATATCTCCAAAAGTCGTTCTTGGCTGCAAATCCAAGGCTATCAGAGGCAAAACAATGAAGGCCTGGATCAGATATTGGCTTTTGCGTTTTTTATGAGCGTAGCCGTGTCAGATCAACTTTTACAACTTTCTTAAACTATCTGTGTCTTAAAATTTTTGTGATTTGTATCGACTGATAAATACTCGTAGGCATGTTTTTCCGAGAATAAACATCAATTTAAGTAGCGCTCGTCATGTCCGGTCTGCATTCTTGTGTCTTAGTTTCCAACCGTTTCTAAACCTTGTTAGCCGGTGAAAGATTACCGGAAAAGATAAATAAGTTCACGTGCAAATATAGTCTCTACCTTTACGCTTTCAATTGGTGACTGCACTAATTAATTCCTTCCTTAAGACAGCTGACCGGACGAACGTTAGCAGAGTCGTAGCATACACACCGACGTTCATATGTGCAACTCGCGCAGTGCTCGTGCCGTTCGAGACGAAGAACAAGTACGTTGTGAAGAACACCATGGGCCAGTTCGTCTTCATGGCGATCGAGGACAGCGACTTGTTGAGCCGATGCTTCTGCGGCAGCATCCGGCCATTCCAGATGTCGCTGCTCGACTACCGCAGCGTCGAAGTGTTGCGGCTTTTCCGGCCACTTCGCTGCGACTGCTGCCTCTGTTTTTGCTGCCTACAGGCATGTATATATCGGCCAACGTATCTGTAAGGCTATAGAGTTGTTCGGTCGTAGAAATTGCGCATGCTCCGTTCCGAAATCGAAAACTCGCAAGGACCTTTCGATTGCGTCTCAACAAAGCCATGATGGCTGCAATTATCCGTGACCCCCCGCAAAAGCATTGCAAATACTGCAGCGCTTAGCTTTATATACTATACCGTGCGACAGTCCAGAGGAGAGGTAGATAGAATGGTAGAAAGGAGGTAGCGAGAGGAGGCAGATGAGAGGTCGAAACGACGCAGTCACGAAACGCGTGAATAACAGCCTCGCCACTCGACGTATATAAGGAACTGCTACCACTAGACACGATAGGGCTTGCGGACCAACGGGATAAATTTAGGTTCAAGGTGCGGTACGGTACGTTTCGGCTATTTCTGAATTAACACACACATCGCAAATTTGTCAAGCGAGGAATTGACACAGGGTGTGCAGACGTAAAGCCGCGTTAAAGCACCGTAGCGTTTAGGCGACACTGCGGAAGCGGCCGCACGTCAAATCAGCACTTCTAGGTCGCGGGTTCAATCCCGGCCGCGGTGCAGCCGCATTTCGATGGGGGTGAAAGAGAAAAGCGCCCGTGTACTTAGATTTAGGTGCGCGTTAAAGATCCCCAGTGGGTCAAAATTCATTCTGAGTGCGCCGCTACGGCATGCCTCGTAGACCGATTGGTGTTTTGGCACGCACAGCCCCATAATTCAAATGAAGTGCAAAAGCTACTGACACGATGCGACGTGCCGTGTAAGGCAATGGCAGTCCAACCTTCTCGCAGCCTGTGAACAACTGCGCACAACTAATACGCCTCAAGCAAACAGGTCGCGCGGTGTGTTTTGGGTATACTACGCAGACAAACAGCAGTGGTGCACGCAAAGTAACATTAAGTACCAACTCACCACTCTCGTATTGCACTGAACGCTGCAGAAATAAACATTCGCCGTCAACAACACCGCTAATTATCGTCAATCGAAGCAAACAGCATAGACAACTTCGCCTACTTCGATTGTAGTCCCTACGATTCACACGCTCTTAAAATTCATCTGGAGTATACTAAAATACAACTTGCCCAAGAATTTAATTATTGCTGTGTCTGTGAACGCACGCACGCACGCACGCACGCACGCACGCACGCACGCACGCACGCACACACCACACACACACACACACACACACACACACACACACACACACGCACGCACGCACGCACGCACACACACGCACGCATTCACTCACTCACTCACTCACTCACTCACTCACGCACGCACGTGCACGTGCGAATGCACAGCCCCCCTCACCCTTACATACACACACACACGCGCACACACATTCACTCACTCACTCACTCACTCACTCACTCACTCACTCACTCACTCACTCACTCACTCACTCACTCACTCACTCACGTGCACGTGCGAATGCACAGCCCCCCTCACCCTTACACACACACACACACACACACACACACACACACACACACACACAGAGCGAGAGAGAGATAGAGAAAGCTGGTTCGAATAGACCTTGTGTTTCAACTGTGACAACTCAGACACGGCTTCAATTGACGTGCGTCAAAAAGCGCCGGACTTTCCGCAGCATACCTTTTCTGCTGGGGATTACGTTAGTTGTTAACACTATATATCTTTCTAAGGCAGACTGGTCCCCTACATTAAAGTCAGTTAATGGATATTATCAAGTTCAACGTTTCACTGGCATTTTGCAGGAGGGAATGCTATGCACGTTCCCCTACTAACACGCAGTCGCCCTTTACGCTACCCATTTAGATTTTAGACCGAGCTTCGAAAATCACTAAAATGCGATGAGCGGACTTGAAAAATGGAAAGCTGAAATCAACGAGCACAGACATTTCAGTAAAAAATTGTACGACCGTGATCACAATAACTACATTATCTCCGTCGAAAATTATCTTTTTAAAAAAACCTAGAAATTTCTGGAAAAATGTGCAACTCAGGTCGACACCAAGTAAAACACATACTGGTTCTCTGTTATCAAGCAATCATGAAAATATCGAAGACGTCTCAGATGCGTTCCAAGGTACCAGGTAGTACCAGTTATGCTCTGGGCCCACTTGGTACCACCTTCCGCTCCTGAATGGTGATGCCCCAAGCACTCTGTCTATATTAGTGCATAACTTATCGCCAAAAGCATTCGCAGCGCAAATCAGTCGCTGTCATGTTTAACATATTGTTCAACTGGCCGTCTCATCCTTTTTCTTTTGTATTAATTTCGCGTTTTGTTGTATGGCTTCTTTTTTGTTGTACGCCACTCTTCTTTTCAATATTGTTATTTTTATTCATTGCTTTGTTTTACTTATATTCCACTGATGTTTCGTTTTTGCTTTTTTTTTTTGCATGCCCCAGCACTTAGACCTCCTGGTTGTTCCTGGGCACGATAAACAAATGATTGAATGATTGATTGATTATAAGAACAAGAAGAGGAATTTCCATTTAATCTTTAACGTGTTTCGTTCCTCCTGGTGGTATTATGCCCAGTTCCCACTTCTTGCTTAACTTTCCCCTTTGTTTTTATTTACATATACAGGTTCATCATTTAACACTGTGAGTGCGCCAGCTCCCACACTATAGGGTTGTTTTGGGGCACATTAAATAAATAATTACCATTATTCTTATCCTTTGTCTCGGGCGCCGCAGGAAATGGACGTGCAGGATGCTTCCGGTGCCACGATGGGGTCCCTCCGGATGGAGTGCACAATGATATACGCGAAGTTTTCGGTCCTCGACAGCGAAAAGAACGTTGTCCTGCTCATCAAAGGCCCCTTGTGCACATCATCCATCTGTTGCAATGACGTGGTCTTCGATATCCTAGCCACGGACGGCGTCACGAAGCTGGGCGCGATAACGAAGGTCTGGACCGGAATGTTGCGGGAGACCTTCAGCGACGCCGACAACTTCGCGGTCACGTTCCCCCTGGATTTGGACGTGAAGATCAAGGCCGTGCTGATCGGCGCGGTGTTTTTAATTGTGAGTGGTTGATTGATTGATTCTGCATTCCAGGCGCGGGAGGGGGGAGGGGGGGGGGGGCTACCAATTTCTACAACTTGGGGATTCTTGCTTTGCACTGAAAACTAAGTACACGAGCGTTCTTGCATTTAGCATCCATCGATCGCTGCGGTGCAATCGAACCGGCAACCTCGTGCACAGCAGCGGCACGCTACAGCCAATCAGTGGCCGCGGCGGGTAACTGCGAGTGGACGGGAACAAGCTGACACACACCCTCTGACCAGATAAATAGAGCTTAACGGTGGGCGAACGACCGCGTTCGAACAACACCGCTCGCAAACGGCTATCGCCCTCCAGCGGCAGCATTTTCTGTAGTTCACTTTCGAGGATACAATTACTTCGCTATGTTTCGAGTGACTATAGGACAATACCCGTCGGCGGGAATGGGTTCCTGGCACAGTGCCAGGAACGCGTTCGGCCATAAGCGAACATCCGCGTGGAGCGCTGTAGTCGCGCTGCAATCTCGCGTAAGCGATTGTAATCTCCAAAAGCGAACGGCTGAGAATGCCGCCCCGGGGCTCGTACAGCTCATTGCGGTATCACTATGCCAGCTACTGGCACAGTGATATATAGAGTGCAACCGACAGTGGTCTGCCCCGGACCACCGTCAGTTCCACTTCGCTCCTCGAAGAGACAGGACATGGGTCAAGGAAGCTCTTGAACAACACTTTGTAATTTGATAATGCGAATCGTAGATCCCCGTCCTCAAGGGTGCGCGACGTAATGCTACAGCGCATTTACCTCGCGTTGAGCGCTACATCGCCACTTATTTTTTTGATACAGTGGTCTGGCGCATGCCTCCAGGGCTGTTCTGTTTATATTAGAGCCTGCGACGAGCGTCGGCGTCGGTGTTGTTACTCGTAACCGAGCGAACGATGAAAGCTAACGCGGAGCGAGGAGGACAGCGGAGGAGGAGGAGGGAACGGCGAAAGCGTGAAAAAAGAAGTGTAGTACAGCGACCCCTCCCGCCCCACGAAAGTGCGCGTTTGGTCACGTGACCTCCAACATTCGGCGCACGGGGAGATGGCGCACATCAAGCCACCGTCCTTGTAGACGTACCCTCGCACGCTTGCCTTTGCACCCACAGCACACGGCGTACTCACAGCACACGGAACATCAAGGCGACAACGACGACGAAAATTGGCTTGGAGTGTCCGTATAATTGTTATCGCAATAAAAGTGACAAATGAAAAGGTAGGATCGTTTCTCGTTAGCTTCCTAGATTAAAAATCTGGCACTGCAATGCTAGGCGTAACATCCGACATTTGATGCGCATTGTAGCAAGGATTGAGTTGTTCCATATATGCAGCTTTGTTGCTATCGCAATTATACGGTCACCGGATGCGCGGCCTACGCGCCGAGTGGTGGATATCACGTGATCTTATGGTGCTGGAATGTTAAAGGTCATGTGATCCGATTAGCGTCGGAAGCGCGCCGCAGTGAAATGGTGAACGGAGCGGCAGCACGGAACGCTCGCTCCGGGACAAGCGCTCGCGCTCCCCGCTGCCGGCGCTCCTCGTCACGCAAGCGTTGTGGCCCGACGTTGTGAAGGCACGCGTGTTTATTTAGTCAGCGAATATTTACTGTAATTTGTACTTCCCATAAGGCTACAACCCTTATTTAATATTGTTTATTACCTATGATTTAGCCACAGTGCCAAGAAGACGATTACAGTGGGAGGGAGGGGGTGTTACAATTCCTACAGTATAAGAACGATATCAGAACTATACGTTCGCGATACATAAAAACAAAGATCAAAAACATGAATCAACATGGGCTGCAAGAACAATAAGTAGCACAATAATACATAAAAATAATGTTCAAAAGTAGAAATCAATTAACTATGGGCAAGAATAACAACACTGGCAGGGCAATCCTGTTCGTCCTTGCAATCCTGTTTTACTACTTCGCGCCGTGACACACCTGCAAGAAAATTAAGTTAATACAAATAGCCCAATATGCCATCTTTCTTTGAACGTACCCTAGTTGGAAAAACGTGCCCTCAACGTCACAACTACCATTCGCAGTGCAGAGTAACGTAGCGCATTACCGCCGTTTGCATTCCTGCGACGTCAGCTACAATCCGTCATTGTCGCAATGACGCCGTTGACACGGCTCCCGAGAGGGCAACAAACATTTATTCTATCGCGGCCAGCAGGCGCTGAATTTATGGTGTGCCAGATTTTGTTTCAGTGTTGCATGAAAACGAAGTATATATCACATTTGTGCATGAACGTCAATAACATGATATTTATTGACCACTCGCCTAAACAAGGCGGGCAGCGTTACTTATCGTTTTTTTTTTCACACTTTTGTAACACGGCGAAATAATCATAGCAGTTGTTCGGAGTACAGAAATCTGATTATTCAATTTTACCCGATATATATATATATATATATATATATATATATATATATATATAAATAGTAAAATATTCACGCAGAAATTTGTCTGCCTGCGTCTGTCTAAGTATGCGTAAGCATCGCGCCACTTGCTCATGGCGCAATACTCATGGCTCATGGCGGGATGCGTGTTGGTGACACCACGCATCCCGGTGTCATTATCAATGTTACGAAAATTTATCCGACCAGTATAAACGAAAGCGCTGCGGGGACACAAACTTTTGGTGACTCGATGACGCAAGCATACTACTGCAGGTGGCGGCGTCAGGTGCGCTAATGACGTTCCAATCATTATAAGCCAGTATCGCTCTTTAGCGCCTTATCCATCGGCGTCGAAACATTATCAACCGTGATGCACCGTGCTCCGGTGGCGGCTGCGCTTGGCGCGGTCGCGCGGGCTTCGTGTTGCCTCTCGCCACTTGGCGTTGAAGCGAGAGGCAACACGAAGATCAATTCGCCCGCTGCTGCGGGCCCTATCTTGAAAGCGATCGTCTTAATACGTGGCGGACGGACGGGTTTCCTCGGTGGGGTAGGCGTAGAAATGCTTACGCCTTTAGACATTTGGAGGACGCTTAAGCTTCGCCTTTAAGAGTGGGACGCGATAGCATTCAAAGATCCCTGAATGCTTGTCAGGCTTCCCCGCAACTGCAGCTTTATTTTTTCTCCACCTTCGCCTCTGCGCGCCGCTACCGTTTTACGCTGCCGTATACGCTGTCGAGAAGGCGAGCGCCATCTGGATGGGGTTTTCGCAAGTAACCTACCCGAGCGCGCCGCTGTGGTTATGGTATAGAAATGCTGGAAAAGGGGTTTGTGCTTGAGTTTCCTCGTAACAGTATTATGTTTTTAGTACATTCAAATTACAATCCGACGCTATCATGTCTGCAGGTTGTAGTTAAGTCGTACTTTACGATTTTTCTGACGGATTTTACTTCGAGAAATTCAATTTTTGTTCACTAACGCCTTGCGCTACATGGAGGGTCTGTGTGGTCGGGGTCGTTCGGGATGAATTGCTCTGCCACGAACGCCGATGCTTACGCTGGCACCGATGCGAACACCTACGCCGGATTTTCTGCGACACGGGGGCCCTTAACGCTAGTCGCGTTAACAATCTGTAGCTGCGAAGCGAGATCGAGCTCGTTCGGTCCGCTGCTACAGTGCTTCATCCGCAGCATAGCGAACGACCAAGCGAGCTACAGCGAGTGCCATAATGTCGCGATGTCCTTGTCTCGCGTGACTACCCCTCGCGTCATGACGTCACAATACATATACACATCGTGGGAAACGAAAGCGAAACTGGTTCATGAGAAAAATTGTTGTTAGCATACTCCTTTAAGCGGGTTGGCTGTTGCATTTTGTACATACAATTATGTAAGACATGATGTGAATAATAAGTACTACTTTCTAATACTGCTGTCACATGGGTCAATTTCGATCGCGATCGAGCCCGATCGGAAATTTTTGGACTGGTTTCTTTTCGCAGGTTGAAGAAAGGAGTCAATCGCGATCGAGAAATTCGATCCGAAGCGGGATTGATCGCAATAAAAAGTGCTCCGTGTGACACCGGTATAAATCGATGCCTGATCTGTATCTCTGCTATTTTGCAAAAAGCCCTCGACCGCTTAGATTAGAATAAACGCAGTAACAGCACTTGGTTTTATGACTCTGCGCAGGACTTCATGTTCTTCGAGAGTGGAGCCGGCGGAAACAACCTGGATTGTCCCGGCAACTTATTAAATTAGTTATTCGAAGATCACCGATTTTGTTATTAGTCCCTAAAGACAGCCAGGTCATAGCCTCCTAGAATATATAGGAGGCTATGGCCAGGCTTTCGAGAAAGGCTTTAACAATGGCAGACTTCAGCGACTTTGCTCAGTCGACTGCATGTTTGCGAACGCAGCCCTTAACTGTATTTTCATCTATTGCAATAGTCACAAGAAGGTGGTTATTTCTGATTTTCTCGTGCGTTTCTTGCACGATACCTTCTTGGGCCTGTGGAGGCAGCTACATTATTGTGCAGGCAGCACAGTGAGGTTAAGTTCAGATGACAAGGTATTTATACTTGCTATTTGCATTGGTTCCTGTATGTGCAAGGTATGTGCTATTTTGCATGAATACTGTTGTCTCATATATTGAACAAACGTAATACCTACAGACGGAACCGAGCTCGCAAAGCAAGTACTAGATACGTAAAGCCTGGTTATGGCGTATATCTACGCGTATACTGAAGACACGGTTATAGCGAAGAGCGAACTTCTGTCTCTTCGCATCATCTGCCTGCACTTGTCCTGTAGATATCTCCACGGGCCCCTAACCTGCGGCAGCCCAACCCTTATATTAAGCCTGCAGATTTTTTTCTCGTCACTGCATCTTCTACCAACCTCGTATTATGTTTCCCCTTCCACTTGACGCTGGTTAAGCTACATTAATGCGTTAACGCTTTATTCGAGCCCTCAATCTGACATGTTCCCAGGAGTTGAGACTGACAAGGGTGTCGTGAAACCACTCGGTCGAAACCATGGTCCCTGCAAACCCTGCAAACGTGTGAAATTGAGAACTCAAAATGTGGACTAAAACAGAGTACGAGGGTATGAATACTTGCAAAATGAACTTTCCGAAGGCAGCCATATATTTGTGTTAGTGGCCGTGGCGGCTCAACGGCTACAGCATTCTTGTGCTGAGCCCATGGTCGCGGGTTCAACGAGCGCGGACGCACCGATCACGTCCCTACGATTTAATGACGAAAAAAGCAATGGTAGACTCAACTGTGGCTGGCGTCTACGAAATGCAAAGCGTTCGTCATTTGCAGAGTGCTTGTATCGTACAAACAGTGTTTCCTATCAAGCATTTGGCTCCTACCCACTATGGTTTGTGTATCGAACAGTTGTGTAGAGATTATACGTTACACAGTTTACATGTTTATAAGTAAGACAGTGCATTTAATGGCAAGATACACGAGACTGAAAGAACCAAGTTCAGTGGCCCATAATCCGCGGCCCCAAGAGCAGATAGCCAGTTCGACCCTGTGGTAATTTGAGTAATTTTAGTCTAATGTTGCTGATATTGGTCCAGGAAACGGTTCAATTGAGGCAAGCCGTAATGGGGGACTCCGGATTAATTTTGGCCAACCGGGGATCCCGTGTCCCCACTGCACGGGACACGGGCGTTTTTGCACTTCGCCCCCATCGAAATGCGGCCGTTGCGGCTGGAATTTGATACCGAGACCTCGTGCTTAGCGGCGCAACGCCATAGCCGCTAACCCAACGCGGCGGGTGAGGTTGGTCAGGAAACGGCGAGGTAGGCTGCACTATCAGCGGGATCGGCCCACTTACACGAAGAGATACCCCAATTTCCTTTTGAGCAAGTTCCTGTAGCGCCCTGTTACCCACGGCGTCAGGTAGTGTTGGATGATGATGATGATTTACTGGCATCCCCTTTGAAACGGGGCGGTGATAAATTGTCGCCTAGCCTGCTGGATTTAATCAGATTCTCTGGCATCGAAACGCATCATGCCATATGTCGCCCGGTTCTGTAAGAACGACATCGACTTCCACCATCGCGTGTATGTCAAGAGGAGAAGCCGATCGTCAGAATATGCGCGCCGTGCGAAGATGAACGTCAGGCAACGCGAGAAAGTCGAGCGTCTTCACTCAGTTTCTCACCGAATCAGTGACTTCTATAGCACTGAGTGTTCACAAAGTAACTCTCGTTACTGATTGGCTGACGCCAGATATAGATTTCCAACTGTGGTTTTCAGGGCAAAAAAGCATTCTTTATTTGTGGCCTGCCCTGTTTTCATCAGCACCCAACGCCACAGTATTCTGCTTGCGTGGTCGATGCCCTCTAACATTTAAATTAGAATGTCATACGAGCTGACAGCGTTCAGAGTTCAGCACGTATGCAGCGATCGAATAATTCCCGCATAATCACAACAGTCAGTGGCCGAATCACGCGTCACCTTTCGCGGTTCTTGTTCGAAGCAGGCAAAGCAGGCGTGTCGGCGAACGCCAGGCGGGTTTAGCAAGCAACGCATTCACGTCAAAAAATCATGAGCCATTCCACTCTGTGAAGGTGGATGACCGGCGAAGCTGTTTAGCACACGACACAGAGGTGGCACAATTTTGAACAAAGGTACGAACACATTTATTGTCTTCATCGGTTGTCATCGTGACGATAAGTACGCGCACACATTCTCGTTATCGCCTCTGTTATTATTACTGTAATTTCATCATATTCGCGTATAGTGCGGACTCCCGAGGAGCAACGCACCTACGAAGAGCGACGGCAGAAACAGAGACGAGAATTTCTAAATACGCTTTTTTCTATATTTTTGTATATATTTTTTTCTAAATACGCTTGGCCCATTGAAAAATCCAGTTACTACTCTCTCTCCCTCTCTCTCTCTCTCTATATATATATATATATATATATATATATATATATATATATATATATATATATATATAAACATGACAGGAAAGGCAGGCAGGTTAACCGGACAAGATTCTCTGGTTTGCTACCTTGCACTGCGATAGTATAGAAATTGCAAAGCGGGCAGGGAGCCGCCCGGCGTGAACGCTGAACTGGTGTCAGTGGGGATGCCACACGCCTATCGACATTATTCACTCGACAAGTATCATGCCAATCTAAAAAAAAAAAACGTTTTGTCAGACGAGGTCTTATCCCTCGCGAGGTTTCCTAAGCAGGATAAACACAGAAATTGACCCACAGTGCCCGGATTGTGGGGAGGAGTTTAGCACTCTAGCACATATGCTCTGGCAGTGTCCTGCGTTACGGGATACGTAACTCACCAGCGAACAGGACTGGGACGAGGCCATCTCAAGTACGGAACTCAAGCTACAGTCCATGGCCGTCCAGAGGGCCCGTGAAAGAGCGGAGAGGCTTGGCCTCCCGATTCCGACATGGGAGCAGCCAGCGGCGAGCCGGGGGCCCGAGCGGGTCTCCGCCGGCTAGTCCCTCAGGACCTCAATAAAAGTTCGTTGTCTGTGTGTCTGTCTGTTTGTCATAAACCGCCTATATCCACGTAGCGCTGACAGTTTACTGCCACATGTAGTGCCCTTTGCTATACTGCTGCTTGCGTTGGATCTGCCTGTTCTGTCTTCTTTTTAGTTTTGTTCTTGTGCCTACCTGCGCGTTCTTGGTTCATTCTCCAATATGGTGGGCACTTACCATGTTCAAGGATCATCACCATCATTATCATCCTACCTCGCGCTGGCACGGTTTCGCCTGGAACGGGCCCGGCAGCTCGCTTCGAACGCGGCCTGAGGCGGAACGGTCCACACGACGACCAGCTGCAGCGCTACGCGACCCCGTTGTCGAGCCGGTCGGGTGAGTGGCGTTTCTTTCATAAGTTGGCCACGTACACGCCATCTCAACGAAGCTCGGTATCGCTGATTCAGAGCCTGGAGATCCAACCTAGACAGAATCACCAGTAGCGAACGGGATGCCCATAGAGCCTGAATGCCCAACGTTCAGGTTGGTTGGACAGGAGGAGTGGAGATGGGTCGCTCATGAGCGAGCAGGATCTTTTGAGCCGCTCTTTTTAAAGAACGAGTGAGCCGTGGTTCAGTACAAGTGAGCGGCGGTTCTTTCGGAGAGAGGAAGCCGGTTCTCTCTCGTTCAGTGAGCCGTGCCGAACCGTTCCGTCAGAGCCGGTTCTTCTGCTGGGTTTCGTTTTCTGGCCGACGAGTGGTGGCCAGCGCGGGCAGACTCGCGCTACTCGTACTTGCTCGCTGTGTGCGGTGTGCGCGGCAGACCCTTTTGGTTTGTGTGCGTCCTATAGTGTGGCATCCGATGCCACCAAAGGGAGAAGTGGGGAAACCTTAATTGGGCAAAGGATGGCGCCATTCGTTGCCTGCTGCTGTTCGAATTATGTCTCACGACTCTCGCCCACCCTGCGCTGGTGCAACAACACTTCGAAGACGAAGTCTTCCGTGTCTTTAAAGACAACAGACAAACGTACTGTTTACGTCGTCGTCTTCATTTCTGCTAATTGGTGTAGTCATGAAAATGTCGCCCATGTTATCCACTTCTGTGAATTTTCTGAGCCTGTATCATTAGCACGTCAAAAACGAGACCAATGATCTGTTGTGTTGTAATAGCATTTCATTTTTTTTTGTTCTGGCGCATGATGGCATGATGACCAGTACCGCGCATGCGCTCAAGAAAAAAAAAAAACGAAAATAAAACGAAAGGTACGCACGGTAGTTTTGTAGATCTTACGTATGATTTTTTTATTGTAATTCGTCAAATGATTTCGACATTCATTTTGTATGGCGTTAAAGCACACTGATATTACAATGAGCGTGTTTTGTGAATAAATGAATAAAGCTGAAAGATAATTTACAATAAATTTGTTTTTATTTTGACCAAGGTTGATTAAAAGTACCACAAAAACAGAAAACCTCCTATAATGACGACAAAGTTATATCACATTCTGTCTGTTATAGCATCATAAGCATTTTATCCCCAATATCAGAAACGAAACGTTCATTACCATAAAAATTAGCGGTTGTAAAATAAATATTCGCCTTCATAGTGAAAATACCTATAACATGGGTATTCTACTAATGCATACGTATATCGTTTATTCAAAGCCAAAACAACTAGACTATGCATAACACATGTTACAGATTAAAGTGAACGAGTGAGCCGTTCAAGTCAACCGGTTCACTTCAGTGAGCTGAGCCGTTCCGAGCCGCTCACTGAAGTGGGCCGTTTCGCCCATCTCTATAAGGAGGAGGTTTAAAAATGTTGCAGTTTCGCCCGAAAGGCGAAGCATCCATTGCGATATCAAATTATTAGATAGCTGTACGGAGTAAGGATAGTAGTATTATGGGCTCTATAAACTTGGACACATTCGCTTACTAACTGAATTAACAAGCATGGTGTCAGCGCGCACAAGCAAACATGAATGGATCCCACTCGATGACCGCGGACAACCGCTGTCAAAACGCTGGCGTGAGGAAGCGCAGCAGCAGCAGCGAGGGAAGGTTCGTGGGGTTTCGCTTCAACGGAGACTGAGCGGCGAAAGCACAGCGCATACAAAGCTATGAGCCATCTGCATATAGCTTTCAAGATGCGGCCGCAGCCACTCAAAGTACAAGTGCGCAGTTGCGGGCAGAGTAGAAGACGCACCTCCTCCCTCTCCTGTTGCCTTCCCGCTTTCCTCCTTTCGCATGGGAGATTGAGTTGCCAGTTCCCCTTGCGCCGTTGGTGCCGCAACACAATTGGATAATGTGCTTATGAAGATTGCCAAATATCGCAACTTCTGTTGTAAACAGCCCGGCAACTACACGCTCAAGGAACCTAAATTTGGGATAGAGTTCAAGCTATTTCCATTTAGGACGCAAAATTTCATTCATGTACCTCATGGTTTATTCATGTACCTCATGGTTCATTCATGTACCTCATGGTTCATTCATGTACCTCATGGTTCATTCATGTACCTCATGGTTCATTCATGGAACCCGTTCCAAAGGGGACCGACCGACCGACCGACCGACCGACCGACCGACCGACCGACCGACCGTCCGTCCGTCCGTCCGTCCGTCCGTCCGTCCATCCATCCCGTCGCCACGACAGCGTTTCACAGTTTGTGCGTATGGCACGTGCTATGCTTGCCTTCCTATAGATATTTTCACAAACCGGCGTTTGAGTAGCGCTATTACCCGACACGGGCGACGTCAAGCGTCAGAACATGTTATGCCGCCATTTTGGACTGTGAGCCTGTGATCTTCGCCGGGCATTATTTCGATTGTCTTCTTCCGCTTCACTTGTCTTGTGCCGCTTGACTTGTTACATGTTTCATGCGCTCGCGTGAGCGCTCAGAGAAGTGCAATGGCGAGAGCAAGCCCTGCCAGTGGATGTGGCGTTTCGTCGTCGGTAGCGGCGGAAGCCGCGTCTACTTCGTCGAGACCTGGCGTGCTAATCAGCGGTATTTTTCATTCTTACTGCTAGGCACATGTGACCGTATCGTCGATTGAATCTGATCACCATTACGTTTCGCGGTTGAGGGTTAGCTCATTTAGCGAAAGCAGGCGCGTACGTAGCTGTCGGGCAATGCTTAGAACCAGGCGCCGGCGGCCCGACGACGCAACGTTTTTATATAAATACGCATTTGGTGCGTATTTATATAAAAATGCGGTGGGTAAGATTTCCGACGCTGCTCGACGAGTGTCCCATTCTGATCTCGTCGAAAACCTCCGAGCCGCCCCCAGAGGCACCGGCAACAGTCACGAACGCCGCGCGCGTTCGGTGCGAACGCGGGCAAACCGTCGACGGCGTCGACAACAGTTCTCCGCGGTGCTGGTGGTGCTGTATGTCCAAGTTTATACGGCTGATAAATCTACTATCCTTATTCCGTATAGCTCTCTACTAATTTGCTATCGCAATTGATGCTTCGCCTTTCGGGTGAAACTGCGACAATTTTTATTAATTAATTTCCGTTCAGTGTTTTGTTCTTGCTTTTCTGTCTTTATGTATGTGTGCACCAGCGCTCAGACCTTAGGTTTGTTCCTGGGCACGTTAAATAAACATGACTAATTGATTAATATTATTATTACTATTATTACTATATTATTATTATAAGAACAAGAATAATAATTGTCATTTAGTGTTTAATGTGTGTGGTTTCTTGTATTAAGCCGTGTTGTCCCCACATTTTGCTTATCTTTTCCTTCTGATTTTACTTACATTTTCTTGTAGGTCTTTTCTTTTTAATAATACGCGTGCACCAGCTCTCACACCTTATGGTTGTTCTCGCGCACGTTAAATATATAATTGCAATTGTTATCATTCTTTATCTTGTCCGCAGAAAATTCACGTGCTCGATGCTTCGGGCGCCATGGAAAAAAACGTTGTCATGCTGATCAAAGGCCCCTGCTGCACAGAATCCTGGCATTGCCGGGACGTGGTCTTTGACATTGTAACGAAGGACGGCGTCACCAAGGTGGGCGCTATAACGAAGAACTGGACCGGATGGATCACGGAGGCCTACACCGACCCCGACAACTACGCGGTCACCTTCCCCTTGGATTTTGGATGCGACGATAAAGGCCGTGCTGCTCAGTGCGGTCTTTTTAATCGTCAGTGGTTGGTTGATTGATTCTTCATTCTGGGCGCGGCGGAAGGTTACTTTACTTTCGAGAACCTGGCGATTCTTGCCTTGCACTGAAAGCTGTGTACACGAGCGTTGTTGCATTTAGCCTTCATCGATATATGCGGCCACCGCTACCGTGGAAGCGAACCGGCGACCTCGTGCACAGCAGCGGAACCCCACAGCCAGTGAGTTGCAGTGGCGGGTAACTGTGAGTCGATGGGAGCAAGCTGACACGCACTCTGACCAGATCAGCGGGGCTTAACAGCGGGCGAACGAACGCATTCGAACAACGCTGCTCGCAAAGGGCTATCCAAGGACGAATTACGTGGTCTCGAAGGCGAGGCTGAAAGGCGGTTCTAAACCAATGAGCACCGACGTCCATTATGGTTGTGCGATGTAAGCGCGAGTACATCACGTGGGGCAAAACTCCAGTTAATGAAAACTTTGCATCCAATATGTCACCAATGTAAGTAATTGAAAAAGAAAATACAGGCAAAGTCATTACAGTATAAAAATGAGTCACAGGCTGTTTACTTCCATCCACAAATAAGTATGAGTACAAAACGGTGAAGGCTTTCTTACGTTTGCTTGGTGCGACGCGTACTGTGATATGCCGACATATATAGTACCGTAGCACTGCAATTCCGTAACACGGTAGTTCTGATCATGAGGCACGCGGTAGTGGAGGGCTCCGGAATAATTTTGACCACCTGGAGTTCTTTAACGTGCACCACAACGCCAGCACACGGGAATTTTTGCATTTCGCCTCCATCGAAATGCGGCCGCCGAGGCCGCGATTCGATCCCGCGATCTCGTGATCGGCAGCGCAACTGCGCCTTAGCTAACTGAGCCACCACGGCGGGTGTTAAAACTCTCTTATGCCTAGCCATAGAAATTAATAACAATAGATATAGAATTAACCTTATAAGATTGGATGAGTAACCTCATTTTAAATGCGAAGCATTTCGTGAACATTTTTATCTATCTATCTATCTATCTATCTATCTATCTATCTATCTATCTATCTATCTATCTATCTATCTATCTATCTATCTATCTATCTATCTATCTATCTATCTATCTATCTATCTATCTATCCATCCATCCATCTATCTAACTATCGTTAACTTGGTATGTAACAAAATTGGCATAGTCGGACAAGCGTGCATGACGAACATAAATAATAGGTTATGACATGAATATCATGTGTGTGTCATGTAGGTCATGAAACAACCGCCTACGTCTTGGTGCTCTCATGGTCGTTTCGTTAACTTGATAGGTACCAATACTGGCATATTATGACAAGTGTGTATGACGAACATAAATGATAGGTCATGACATTCGTGTCATGACCTATGTGCCATGCAGGTCATGAAACAGCCGCCTACGCATTGGTGCTCGCATGGTCGTATAGTTAACTTGGCTCCCCACACTGCTTTGCATAACATCGATTCCCACAGGGCGTAAGATCTGCCGGCCTTTTAGTGGCACGAACACCGAGTGACACACTGTTTCTTGCGGAGCAACTTCCAGTTAGGGACCAACTTCCGGTTTGTCACAGAGATGGGACCAAATTAAAAACAAATCATAGAAAAATAAAATCAGGTAGATATCGATGGTTCTACTTATGGTGGATAATATATGACATGAGAGCACATGGTTCAGTACAATAAAGAGATAATTAAGTGTCGGAAACAATTTGAAACAATTAAGGAAAGTCTAATTGCCGTACACCAGAGCACACAATCGTACATCGTAGAAGCGTACGAATGACCGATCACTGCGCCGCAGTAGTTGGCAATAGTTGCTAGAAGACAGTAAGTTGAAGAACCTTGGACAACTTAGGAAATAAAAAAAAAAACTGTGGATGCTAAGAAAGACCGATCGTCATGTTTTGGCACTCGCCCGAGCTCGCTCAGTCAGCTGCTACGGTGCTACATCCGCTATAAGTAGCAGCATAGCGAACGACCGAGCGAAATGCGACGAGTGCCATAATGTCAAGATGTCCTTGAGCCACGTGCCTACCTCGTGTGTCATGACGTCACAACACACATACCTCTCGACGGAAACGAAAGCCAAACTTGTTCGCAGAAAAATTGTCACAGTTTCGCCCTAAGGGCGAAGCAATGAATGCGATAGCTAGAAACACAGCAATGTCTTACTAAGTAAGGTGAGCGGCTTTGGTAGCGGCTTAGTAAGTAAGCAGGTGTGCTGCGGCGTAGGCAGACCGACATGAAGAGAGACTCGATGACCACGACAAGGCGCGTGTGAAACGGCTACGAAGCCGTTTGAGCGGAGGGTGCGTCTACTGCTTGCTTTGTCTTTTTGCAGCCACGCTGAGAGCGCGTGGCCGGCGTCTCTGGAAGACGCGCGTGTCAAACAGTTTCACCCGAAAGGCCAAGCATCAATTGCAATAGCAAATTAGTAGAGAGCTATACGAAGTATACGAAGTAATGATAGTAGCTTCATCAGCTGTATAAACTTCGACATTGCCAGCAACGCTCCCATCGCTCCCTCCCCCACGGCCTTTCGCGCGACGGAAGAAGTCGCATTTGCTATATATATATATATATATATATATATATATATATATATATATATATATATAGTGATTGTAAAGGAGCAAGGGACGCTTAATTCTGCAGCCCTTCAGGGAGCACGGCGTAGAACGCGCGTGTACCCTCCGCCGTGCGTTCGCTCCCCGTGAAAGCGCGCGTCCCTCGCGCCCTTTCACTCGCACATACAGCGCGCGGAGACGATTTAATCGCCGTTGACGTCATACGGAACCTCACGGCGACGCCGACGGCAGAAACACGCTTTGGAGTGTCCATATAATTGCTATCGCAATAAAAAAAAAAACTCACGTTAGCAGACTCCTTTAGGCGGGTTGGCTGTTCCATTTTGTAGATGTGTAAGAGATGATGTGAATAATAATTAGAAACGATTAAGGAAAGTCTCATTGCCGTACACGAGATCACACAATCGTCAATCGGTTTCTTAATACCGGTGTTACAGGGGGCACTTCTGATCGCGATCGAATCCGATCAGAATCGATCTTTTTCTATCGCGATTGGCTTGTTTTCACAGGTTGAGAAAAGGAGCCAATCGCGATCGAGAAATTCGATTCGGAGTGGGCTTGATCGAAATAAAATGTGCCCCGTGTGACACCGGTATAAGCCGATGCCTAATCTCTCACTTGTGTTTTGCAAAAAGCCCTCGACCATATTGATTAGAATAAAGGCAGTAACTCGACGTCGTTTTATGACTGCGCAGGACATCAGGTTCTTCGAGCGCCTATCCTGGAGGAGCTGACTCGATCTTCTTGGCAACATCATAATTTAGTTATTCGACACCGATTCTGTCATGGGTCTCTAAAGGCAGCCAGGCGTTCCAGAAAGGCTGCAACCATGGCAGACGTCGAGGCACTTTGCGCGGTCGACTGCATGTTTGTGAACGCAGTTGTAATTATCACGCACGCTTATTGCAATACTCGCGAAACAAGCTATTGTTTATTTTCTGGTGCGTTTATTGCACGATATCTTCTTGGACCTGTGGAGGCAGCTAAACTAGTGTGAATGCAGCACAGAATTTGAGTTTTTATTTCAGATAAGCTATCTATACTTACTATTTGCGTTGGTTCCAGTCCTTTTTTTTTTCAAGTAAGGTGTTTTGTCATGTCCCTAATCGCACAACAAATTGGAATACATGTTTGCCATGTCCATGTTATATTGCCTGAATCCTGTTGTCTGTTATACATCTGAACGTACGCAATACCTGCAGACTGAACTCTGCTCGCACAGTAAGTACAAAAAAAAAAAAAAAAAAATCGGGATACGGCGTATACGTCGCGTATACTGAAAACACGGTTATAGTGAAGAGTAAGCTTCGTTGCTATAAACATCGTCACCGCCGGCCATACCATAGAGTTTCATACAATTGCTAGAGGTAACTGTGGCACTAGCCTCTAGGCAGCTGCAAGCAAGGAAGTTCTGTCTGAGCAAGGGAATGATTGGTAGTGACGTGGATTTGCCTAAACTTCATCGTCCTAGCTTTAAATGGCTTCGTGACTTCGCATAGTGATCATTTTTAAGAACGCACTGCGTTACAAGTAATTAAATAATCGTTTAATTATTGTCCGACGGCATACAGCATTCGAATACACGACCTCAATCACGAAAGCCCGACACTGAAACCATTACTCAACGGACGCATCGACAAGCGGAACCACTGCAATTGGCAGCGATTATGCGTGCTCGAAGAGTCTCGTTACCTTCTGCATAAAGTATAAATTGCTCTAAAATTGTGTCCAATTTAGGCCCAGATAATGCGTGATAAACGAAGCCATAAGAACGTCCGAAGCTCCAAGCACGGGGTTCGTCCATGTCCGACCCCTCATTCCCAGGGTGGTTTAATCCGTCGCAGCGCGAGAATTCTGTCAGGTAATCGTAAGAAACTGTGGTTGGCGTTGGAGAATGGTTGTATCGTATGAATAATATAAATGTTTTCCATCAAGCATGTGGCACCTGCACACTATGTAGTTGTGCAGTGAACAGTTGTGTAGAGATTATAGGCTATAGACTATAGTATTAATATTTATAAGTAAGGCAATGCATTCATTGGCAAGCAGTGAGATTGAAAGGAAACAAAATTCAGTAACACGTAGTCAGTGGCTCCAAGGGCCCCATACCCAGTGGCACCTACTTCTGCCTTGCGGTACAGAACTTGAGTGCAGTGTTGCCGGCATTGGCCGACACTAACGGCGAGATAGCTAGGCTGCACTATCAGCGGGAGAGGCCCACTTAAACGACGAGACCCCAGTTTCGCCTTGAGCAAGTTCCTGTAGCGCCGCGTTGACGACGACGTCAGGTGGTGCTGGATAAATGGATCGGTGCTATGAGCGTCCCCCCCCCCCCCCCCCCCCCTCTTTTGAAACGGGGTGGTGGGTTGCGCCACCATTAAGCTGTCTTTAAAATATTTTGCCTAATGTGCTACCTATGTTTTAAACGCACAAACCACTCCCAGCATCGAATATTTTTGAACCACTATTGGTGTTTTTGTACGCCTCCGTCGTTTGTGGCCTTCCTATACTTTTCTGCCACCAAACCGCCAATCACCTTTTACTAATCTATGTTGCGGACATACTTGCTTTTCCTCTGCTATACACCTGCACCCAAGGGCTTAAAGGAAGCCAGCGGTGTCTATATAAACACACAGCTGGGTACGTATCTTCACATTCTAATAAAACAGGTTCTATCAAAACATGGTATCGGAATACATCATGCCATCCATCGCCTAATTCCGTAGGTACGACACCGAATTCTACCATCGCACGTTTGTCACGCGGTGAAGCCGACGGTCAGCCTAAAGTGTCGGTTGACAGTTTTCATTGACGTATACGACCTGCAGCTACTGCGCTATCGCTTTTTCGAAAAGGTACGAGCGGCGAAGGGGTCACAGCATATAGGTCAATCGCTTTAGCTTGCAGGCGCTGCCTGTTTATAAGCATTTTATTGTGCCCATTGTGTTGGGCGGTGTGGTTTTGCGCGGGAGTACGCGTGCTATGCATTTGTCACCCTCCCCCCTTGGTGCGTTCTTTTTTTTGTATGTTGTTTTGAGCGAGAAGAGAAAAACACCTTAAAATGTGGTAAAGGAAAGGGCGCTTGTACGAAGTGCAATGTTGGAAATGCCGGCGGACCACTCACACGACGATATACTAGTACAGGAATAGTGATTGGTGCGCCGGCGGACCACTCTCATAGCCACTCGGTGGTGATTGGGCTGTAAATGTTTGGGGCGGGCCACTGAAGCGAGGGTAGAAAACGTGGCCCCGTTGCCCCGACCAAGCGTTCTGGAAACAACTTGCTGTGCTATGCACCATCGGCTCTTCCGATATAGGGTCGCCCTATGCGTGCCAGTTCCACCTTGCATTTCTATGTATATGTCTTTAAAAAAGTTCTAAACAGAATTTGCCTTCAATCTTCATATACGTCTGCTTCAAATCCATCGGAAGCCTCAAGCGAAGCCGTCGCCGCTATCCTTAGCGGCAGCACTCCTCACTTGCGTAGACCGTCTCTGGCGGTGCGTCTCGCACGCCCAAGTGGAGGAGTGATACAAGAACTTTTCTGACGTATCAACGTGTCTCAGAAATTTAACTGATACATGTACGTACCCTTTGCTACTGCTGCTTGCTTTGCATCTGTATGTTTTCTCTGCCCTTTAGTTTCGTTCCGGTACCTACCTGCGCGTTCCCAAATCCGATTCTTCGTTCATTCTTGTTGTGTCGGCGAATAGGCGCGTAACAGGACCACAGGGTCCAATACAGGCACCTTATGAACAAAGGACTGATGTGCCCAGTCACCATAGAGAGTACTCATTTAACGCTAATGGACATAGTTATGAGCCTTCGCGCTCCCATACAATTCCAAATGAAAGTTCGCTCACAGTCCCTGATGAGCGTGTCAATGAGTCGCTATAGACTCGTTCGCATCTTATCCACCGGGCATGCGGTTTCCCGCATGCCCGTTCAAGGATCATCGCCATCATTATAACCGTACCTCGCGCTGGCACGCGGTCGCGCGGCACGGGCCCGGCAGCTGAACGCGGCCGCAGGCGGATCGGTCCACACGACGACCAGCTGCTGCACTACGCGACCCCTTTCCGAGCCGTTCGGGTGAGTGGCGTTTCTTCAATAGCATGGCTGCGTGCAGGCCGCCGCAGTGAAGCTAGGTATCGCTGATTCAGAGACTGGACGTCCAACCGAGACGGGACGTCCAACCGGCCATAAAAGACAGGGTCCCTAAACATCGGTTGACGGTCCCTTTAAAAGACACGATGGTGGGAGAAGTAAAAATGTCATACAGATTAACCCAATAAGTACAGTTATACTCAAGCGCGTGAGGTAAATGGCCGCTCGGTATAGGGTATAGGTTTGGAGCGAGAATGCTTCCCGACGTCTTCTTCACAGGGCGCGCTTTCACATCGCAGGCACACTGCGGCTGATAAGTCTGCGAAGGAGCTGTCGAAGGCGCTCACCTGCGGACTGGCGAGATTTCTGGTAAAGAGTTGTCACACCCACGACGGCATCAAGGCCGGCATCACGGCCGGCATCACGGCCGGCAGCACGGCCGGCAGCACGGCCGGCAGCACGGCCGGCATCACGGCCGGCATCACGGCCAGCATCACCGCCGTCACCACGGCCGGCTACCACGGCCGGCATCACCGGCCGGTCACCACGGCCGGTACCACCGCCGGCACCACCACGAGATGCCCCTGCAGCGGCATCCGCACCCGACGGATCGCAGACGCGGCCGGTGGCTGGTGGCCCTCTCAATGCGCAGCGCGGACCCTACGTTCAGATGCCGACGCCGGGATGTACGTCGTCGACGACGTCGTCGATGACGACGTCGTTGGATGTACCACACATCCGGGGCTGCCCCGCTGGTCTGGAATACCTGGCGCAGGTCGACCACCTGCTTGTCCACGAGAAGGTGCGGCTCCTGGAAAGTACGTTTCGCTCGACCGCGGCGGACGAGATATAGACTAGAGCGGAAACAGCTCAAAATATCGGGGCGTGAGAAAGGGACAGACAACAGCCCTGACTAGCAACCAAGTGTTATTATCTCTATTAGCATGTATAGGTATACCACTTTGCAAGAAAAACGCGAGAACACGCGAAACGCGCTTGCATGGAAGTAAAACAAGAATTTAATCACTCCGTTAATCACTCCACACTCCTATTTAGGTGTGGAATTTGATCGCCACCTTAAATTTCACCTTCACATAGCTAACGTAAAAAAGAAAATGGCATATGGAATACGCGTTCTAATTAAAGCACGGCCATATTTCTCATTTTCTACTCTGATGTCGCTGTATTATGCTTTTGTTCATTCTCATATAAACTATAACATTGAATCATGGGGAAACACTTATAGCAGTCACCTAATGTCACTGCAAGTCATTCAAAATCGAGCTATTCGTCTAATAACATTTTCATCTCGTAGCATTAACGCTAGTGAGTTATTACACGCTCATAATATTTTGAATGTGACTGATCTTGTTAAATACAACCTGGCCATTTTCATTTTAGGGCAATAAACAATAATATTCCAGTAACCATCATACCACCGACGTCTCTTATGAATACAAATAATACTAGATTTGCAGAGAATATGAACTTTATTTTACCCAGCGTTCGCACCAACTACGGCAAGCAGTCATTACACTTTTCAGCTTTATCTCTCTGGAACACATTACCATTTCCTTTAAAATTATTAAAATCTCACAGGTTTCATACAGAACTTAAGCGCTTTCTTTTAGCTTTATCCGACTCTCATTTTTTAGTGTAGTATTTTTTTTTTCTTTTCTAACTCTTTTTTTAAACTTTAATCGTGTTTCTCTATTTCCTGCATTCTTTTCATCTTCTTGGAAATGGACCCTTTGTAGTTCTCCCTATTATTGTCTAAACTGCAGCCTTGTTCTTATGCATTAAACTGCTGCATTTATTATTTTTTTCATTTATGCCTTGTCTTTTAAAACCTGTATTATCGTAAACTTTACATGTTGCCATTGTTTGTATTAATAATTCTTGTCATCATGCATAGGAGGTCCCATTTCAGTTTTTAACTACGGGACCTCCTTCTGTATATACTTACCATGTAATTAACCCCGTTTTTGTATTGAATAAACTGATTCTAAACGAAATTTCCTTCGGAAGGAGTGAAATTTCAGGGAAAGCTTACACAAACATCACCTCTGTTCTGAATGTGAAAGGCTTCAGCGATCATTCGTACGCGCTCGTCACGAGTTTTACAGTATGGCGCAATATTTAAAGAACGTGGCTCAGTCACATTCATCGCACTGCAATGGCAGGTGGCTATCTCTTTAATGCCTACTAACCTTATGAGTGTTCGCGCAGGCGGTCACACTCACAGAACGCCAGATTTGTCTGACATAGAAATGTCGGCATGAAAACGGAATCCGGTAAAGGACGTCAGAACGGCACTTAAAAACTGCTGTCTATGCTTTTTTTCCCAACTTTTTTTCATTGTCGATCTCGCGATTGGCTTTTTGGCACAGGTTATTTGGGGTAGTGAATACAGCAGCCTAAAGCCTGATTTCGTCAGTTGAATCTGATCTAATCTGATTTCTTCAGTTAGACTTTTATGATTTGTTGTTTCTTTTAGTGAGTCCTTTGTTCCTTGGGAGAGCTTACCTATTGGTGGCCTTGGTGCCTTACGTTTAGCTTGAATTACTGCTTCTGAAAATCAGCGTAGTCGTGGTTCACTGCTGTGAATTGAATATTCAAGTTTCCCTGGGTGGAAGCACATATCTCTTCGTTGGTCTCCGTCATGGAGGAAATAAACAAAATGGGAGAGGCCCTGATGTCACGTTTTTGACGCCGGAAGTGCTGCCATGTTGGTGTGCCATCTTCCTTTGCGCCTCCAATCAGCTCGCCGGAGCAGACAGACACGAGCGGGGCGCGAGCTTTGAACTTGCATTGTTGCCAGCCGGCGGAAGTGTGTGCGGCCGACGCGCGTCAAAACAAAGACGGCGAAACTTCTGTAGCAGTTTCAGTGAAGCAGACGCGACCTGTGTTTTTCCGTGGCACGTTGAAGACGACGACGATGACATGCGCCGTGATTGCTTGAGTGTTGCTGGCTGACACTCACTCTCACAGACCCAAAACATAACTTTCAAGCTTACACACCACACTCCAAAGTCAGCTTTTCTCGCGAACAAGACATCGGCGGAATAATTTTATCTCACTGCTCAGAGACCGAGAGCAGCAGCGAGAGCTTCAGGAGCGCGGTTGCTATGGCAACGTTGACATTTCGGGTACCAGTCCCAGTGCTCCTTTGCGAAAAACAGCACGTGAGTTCCGCCACACCTTCTCCAACACGTCTGTGCTGGCCAGGGTCTCTCCTGCGCTCTCCTTACTCCATGGTCTCCTTGAATCAGTTTGGTGTGGCGTTCGGTATTGCAAAAGTTACTGCAGCAAAATGGAAAAATGGATAAATTACTATACCAAAAATATTTTTTTTTCGGACTCTCCGATGTTGCCGCACCCGAAAGCGTTTCTTTTAATGCAAAAAAGCTTTAATGCCCTAAACGATACAATACACAAATGACATTCATGTCGATAGCTGGCACGCAGCCCGAATGTTACCGATTGCTTCGCCAGCCAATCCCATGTGAAAACGCAACTCGCGTCGTTCGCCGCGAGCTCGATCGAGACCGTCTATTCGCCATCCTCCTCCGCGACGCCCACCGATTCATCACCAGCTACGATTGCTATGATCCAGGTCGTTGTCCGACAAGAATTTGGAAACATGGGTCTCAACTCCGTGTGCTCGTCGACCCACCTATACCCTGCGTGCAGAACTTCTCTCGCGGCCCTCCCCGTCCCCGACAATCCCTTACCACCACATCCCGCAACCCGTCCAAATGTCGCACCTCTGACGACATGCCCATCTGCTTCCACTGCTGCCACATTGGCCACATCGCTCGTCACTGCTGCAACCGATGGCCAACTCCGTCTCCGACATAGAGCAGCGCATATTTCCGTAACCCTGCACCTAATGCTCCCTACGCTTCTCGCCAGTATCGTACTGCTGCTGACGCCCCTGCTCCAATTCTTCACTATACGACCGATCACCGTCACCCCGACGTCGTCAGTCGCCAGCTAACGGCAGGTAATTTAAACTAAGGTTAACAAGATGCTCGATAAAAGCATCGCTGAGCTTCCTTCGAGTCTGTGGACGTCGCACCAGCCCCGTCGCTTCTCGTCGCCGGGACATGGCGCTTCGTTGTTTGATTACAGCCATACGAACAAAGTGACTAAGAAAGACGTGTGCCCGCTGCCCCGAATGAACGACGCCCTTGACTGTGTCTATGATGCCAGCTACTTCTCCTCTATTGACCTTCGATCCGGATGCTGGCAAATCGCCGTCGACGATATGGACAGAGAAAGGACAGCGTTTATAACACCCGATGGTCGTTCCCAGTTCAAAATTATGCCCTCTGGGGTATGTAACGCGCCGGCCACTTTCGAGCACGTTTAAGAACCCCAGGTGGTCCAAATTTCCGGAGTCCCCCACTATACGGTGTGCCTCAAAATCAGATCGTGGTTTTGGCACGTAAAACCACATAATTTAATGTTTTAAACTTTCGAGCACATGATGGACTCCCCGTTAATTGCTTCAGGGTTTCAAATGGCCCACATGCTTGTGCTACCTCGACGACGTTATTCTCTTTTCACCAACATTTGACACTCGCGTTGTAAGTCTCTCAAGCATACTTGACGTTTTTCGTAAGGCCAGGCTACAACTGAACTCATCGAAATGTCGTTTTGGACGCCGCCAAATTACGGTTTTGGGCCATCTCGTCGACTCTTCTGGAGTGCAACCTGACCCAGACAAAATTCGTGCCGTCCGAGGCTACCCGGTCCAAAAGCCAGCCACAGAGCTCGCAGTTTTGTGGGCTTTGATATTACTTCCGCCGCCTTGTGCAAGAATTTGCCGTTATCGCTCGGCCTCTCACTGACATTTCGAAGAAAAGCGTACCCTTCTCATGGGGACCTCCACAATTTGTCGCCTTCTCCAGTCTAATCACGCATTTGACCTCACCACCGAATCTAGCCCACTTCGACCATAATCCCCCAGTTGCCGTCCTTACATTTACGGCTGTCCGTTTTCCGTAGTAATCGAGCATCATGCTTTCTGCTCGGCTTTCCTCCCTCAAGGATCCCACGGGCCGGCTTGGTCATTGGCCTTTATGGCTCCAAGACTTTTCATACTCCGTCATTTACAAGTCCGGACGCCTGCACCAAGACGCGGATAGTTTGTCGTGTTAGCCCGTCGACAGCTCTGACGTTCCTGACGAGCAACGTCGTGATGCCTCGCTCAATGCGCTCATCGATCGTTTTGAATCTGCGCGCGACGACGCTTCCATAGGCCTCTTCATTCTACGGGATGGTACTTTGTACCGTCGTACTGTTCGTCTCGAAGGTCTAGATCACTTCTTGTCATTCCAAAGCGCGTCCGGTCGACCATTCTAACGGAACTTCACGACGCACCCACCGCTGGACAACTGGGCGTGTCTCCAACTTACGACATGAGTATGCCTCGCTTATTCTGGCCCGGCCTTACACGTTCTGTGCGACGTTACGTCGCAGCTTGTGAGCCTTGTCAACGCCGCAAGAAGCCATCCCCGCTTCCCGCTGAGTATTGCAGCCACTTGAAATCCCGGTAGATCCATTCAGTCTTTGTCGGCTTGGGCCTCCTTGGCCCTTTTCCGGCGTCTGCGTCGGGGAACAAGTGGGTTGCTGTCGCTGTTAACTACGCGACCAGATAAGCCATCGCGCGCGCTCTCCCGACCAGCTGCGCGACGGATGTGGCAGATTTCCTGCTACACGACGCCATTTTGATGCATGGAGCTCCACGTGAAATGCCCACAGACCGGGTCCATACTTTCTTGTCCAAGATAATTAATGACATCATGCACTTCTCTATCCAGCATCAGCTTACCAGCTCTTACCACCCAGAAACCAAGGGCCTGACCGGGCGATTGAACCGGACCCTTACAGATATATGCTTGCGAAATTTCTGCCGATCAGCGCAATTGTTACCTCGATCTACCGTACACTAACTTCACCTGTACACTAACTTGTATCGCGAGATTCGCCAGCTCATTAGAGTGTTTTAGTTGAGCGCTTGCTGTCCGCTCCGTTAAGACCGGCATATGCTGGCAAATGCCACCGAACCGCTTAGCGGGAACGCTAGTGCGCTTGCGCACAACGCTCATACCGCGGCAGCGGAACGAATACCGCATCCCTCGATCCGCTACAAAGCCGACTGAGCGGAGCGTGACAGCGTGTCTACTTGGCCTCTTCGTCGTTTTGCTGCCGAGTTGATAGCGCGTCGCTCGCGTCTCGGCAAGACGCGCTTATCAAATGCGAAATCTATGCAGTTCCCTACAGTATTGATGCCGCCTAAGAAATCGTTCCAGCCAGCCTCGCAACATACCCCTCTCCGACCACCAGTCCACGTCCTCAGGCTCAAGCCCTACACCTCTCCGTTTGCCTTAGATATCCAACGGCACCGGGATGGCGCTTTTGACGCAGAGGTTTGCGCTGACATACAACAGGCGCTTAAGAAACATCGTGTAAAGTCGCAGACGGGCATCAGGGCTTCGCGCGTTTTCATCTTGGTCTCTGGCTGCACCGCTCTTGTAAATAAATAGTAATTAGTTCCTCCGCAAGCTATAATATAATGATTAGATCACTGGCAGTAGTATGGCTCTTTGGGGCCCTTACATTCTATTTTTTATTCTTGGCCGCCTCCATGTTGGGGCTACTGCCAGTTTGGACAACTTCCCAGTTTTAACGCGACAGCGTTAAGGGCCCCGTGTCGCAGAAAATCTGGCGTCGGCAACCGGCGTGCGATGTCGGCGGGTGGCGGAGAAAATCATCCCCAGCCATGCAGGCCCCCCGAATATATTTAGGTATATACATATGCCACGCCTTCGCATATGACGTGCGGTATATGCGAGTTATATAGCCATACCATTCAATCACTAATGTTGCTCATACCTTGTCTCACATTCTTGACAAAGCTATTCCTCGGAATTTTGAGAATGACAATCCACACAGAAATGTCATGAAACAAAACACCCACAGCGCATGCCTTTTATGTTAAATCTTCTCAGATTGAAATATTAAAAGTGCGAAACAAACACGAGAACCTGAAAAAAAAAATGATGTAATTTCTTTGGCGCGGTTCTGCACTATCTCCGGAATCGGCTTACGCAAGAGGCTGCGTTTCTACCAGAAAGCTCGCCTATGTGCATAGCGTTCGCCGCCAGTGTTTGCCAGTAACCATTACGGTTGCATAAGCTGAAGTCGTCATGAAGCGTGAGAAGCAGTCAGGCATCTTTGAATGCTATCGCGTTGCACTCTTAAAAGTGAAGCTTAAGCGTCCGCCAAATTTTTGTTCAAATAGACGTCGAATAATATGCCCGTGGAACATTAAACACATCCGTAAAACAATTTTCAGCTATACCAATGGACTGCATAGTAACGCGAATTCGGTTGCTACAGAAACAAAATGACAGCGTTAACAGAACGGCACTCAAAACGCTTCCGTCCAACGGTATATGCTGTAGCCTAACCGAAATTTGCGCGAGTTCGTACTGGGGCTTGCGCGTGCGTTGTCGTCCGGGGCGTTCTTTATTGCCAGTATGTTTTTTTTTTTTTCGCACAGCCCACAGCATGAGTCAATATTAACGCGAGCGCGTTAAGGGCCCCGTGTCGCAGAAAATCCGGCATCGGCGTGGATGTCGCGTCCGTGGCGGAGAAAATCATCCCGAACCACCCCGACCACGCAGGCCCTCCAAGCATGGAGGAAGCCTCCAAGTGCCGTTCTGTTAACGCTGCCATTTTGTTTCTGTAGCAACCGAATTCGCGTTACTATGCAGTCCATTGGTATAGCTGAAAATTGTTTTACGGATGGTGTAAGGTTTTGGTGAACAAAAATTTAATTCCTCACAGTTAAATCCGTCAGAAAAATTGTAAATTACGACTTACCCACAACCTACAGACATGGTGGCGTCGGGCTGTTATTTGAATGTACAAGAAAACGTAATTCTGTTACGAGGAATTTCAAACACAAACCCCTTTTGCCAGCATTTCTACCATACCAACAGCGGCGCGCTCGGGTAGGCTACTTGCCAAAATCTTATACAGATGGCGCTCGCATCCTCGGCAGGTCAAATTGGGCCTTGGCAGAATGACTAGTAGCAGATGCTCAATTGAGGCAGCATTCCACGTGCAAAGGGTATGCGTGGGAAAGGCCTCAAAATAGGCAGACTTCAACACACAGTGGTGTGTTTTGTCTTACTTGGCGTCGCCAATAAGGTGTGTGTGTGTGTGTGTGTGTGTGTGTGTGTGTGTGTGTGTGTGTGTGTGTGTGTGTGTGTGTGTGTGTGTGTGTGTGTGTGTGTGTGTGTGTGTGTGTGTGTGTGTGTGTGTGTGTGTGTGTGTGTGTGTGTGTGTGTGTGTGTGTGTGTGTGTGTGTGTGTGTGTGTGTGGTGTGTGTGTGTGTGTGTGTGTGTGTGTGTGTGTGTGTGTGTGTGTGTGTGTGTGTGTGTGTGTGTGTGTGTGTGTGTGTGTGTGTGTGTGTGTGTGTGTGTGTGTGTGTGTGTGTGTGTGTGTGTGTGTGTGTGTGTGTGTGTGTGTGTGTGTGTGTGTGTGTGTGTGTGTGTGTGTGTGTGTGTGTGTGTGTGTGTGTGTGTGTGTCCACAGCTTAAACTAACGCGGATGAAAATGTGGGACTCTTTTCACAAGCGCTCTCGTTTGCCCGCGCTTTGCCTCCGTAGCTTTGCCTTATGCCACAGAAAGTTGTCAAAGATCCAGTGTGAAAACTGAGTTTCGAATTTAACCTGCGTCCAGCAAAAGAAGCTACTCTCAGCACGATGATAATGGTGAGCACACTCGTCGATCGTCGAAAATCTGATCTGCGGATCAAAAGCTACGGCTATTTACACACGGCTCAATGAACCTTCCAGCGTAATCGCTGGCGCTGGCGAAAGTTCTAGAAGTTACCCCCCCCCCCCCCCCCCATTCGCGTCGTCCACTTAATCTGATTACAGAAGTCTCATCTACAACTTAGGCAAGAGAAAGAACCAGCGACAACATTCGGGAAACTTCCGATACAGCAAGGCGCGCCTTCCGCTGAGCGATTACTTCTAACATTTCTTAACCGGTGAAAGACCCATATTACAGGAAAAGATAAGTACACGTGCCAATATGATCTCTTCCTTTACGCTTTGAATGGGTGAGTGACCACACTAATATTACTTTCTTAAGACAGATGACTGGGACGATTGCTCGCAGAGTCCTAGACTACACACTTGCTTTCATATGTTCAACTCGCGCAGCAATCGTGGGGATCGAGATGAAGAACAAGTACGTCGTGAAGAACAGCATGGGCCAGTTCGTCTTCACGGCGGCCGAGCAGAGCGACATCTGCTGCCGCCACTGCTGCGGCAGCAGGCGGCCCTTCCAGATGTCGCTGCTTGACTACCGCGACGTCGAAGTGTTGCGGCTTTCCCGGCCACTTCGCTGCGACTGCTGCCTCTGTTTTTGCTGCCTCCAGGCATGTATATATCGGCCAAAGTACTGTAAGGCTTGAGTTGTTCGGTCGTAGAAATTGCGCAGAGCACGTTCCGAAAGGGGAAACTCGTTAGGACCTTTCCATCGCGTCCCCACAATGCCCTCTGGAACTCCCTGGGCGTCGCAACAATACCCACTTGACGGCTGTAATTATCCGTAGCTCTCCGCAAATGCATTTCGGAAACTGCAGCGCTAACCTTTCGACTACCCTGCAACACTCCAGAGGGGAGGTAGATAGAATGGTAGAGAGGAGGTACGGAGAGCAGGCAGAGAAAGGGTGGAAACGACGCAGTCACGAAACGAGTGAACAACAGCATTGGCACTATAGGCTCGCTGCTCCCCATACCTGGGGGCCCCAGGTATGGGGAGCAGCGAAGTGGCCTCTCCCACGTAGACCCAGGCTGCGTCTACGTGGGAGAGGGAATAACGCAACGTAAGAAGGCAAGGAAACGTTACCACCAGACACGACACCGCTTGCGGACGAACTGGAGAAATTTAGGTTCAAGCTACGCAGGGACGGAAGCGGCCAACTGAGTTTCGGAGCAGTTCTGTAAGCAGCAAATTATATTGCACAAGCTCGATTATTAGGGGCTGCCCCATAATTTCAATGTAGAACGGCGCCCGATATTTTGAATGCCAGAACAATGGTTTCTTAAAATTTTCGGACTCTTATCTGCGCAAGTCGCGTCGTGAATATCATTGCCGCAAACGCAATTTCTGTCGCTCGCGTCGTCCAAGCTAATTGATGACATCATGCACTTCTGAAGCACCGCCATTCGGCCGCTACGGCAGACGAAAACCGAAACCTTATTTATTTTCAATACTGTCAGTCTCTTTCCGCGACCATAGCAGGTGGGCGCACAGATTGTACATGCAGGTACAATAATACATCAGTACCACAAGGCAAAACGGAAACAAGAATCCAATGCAGTGACAGTCGTCACAAAAGTATAAGATTAAAAGGTATACAAAATAAGTTTCCTTAATTATAATTAGGAATGAATACCGAGCTGAAATTCTATGGTACAATACACTTTATAGCTTATACACACACTTGTAATAGAAATAATATACAAAGCACATTTTTATCCTCAGATATGACAAAGTAACTAGTAGCAACAGATAACAGAAGTTATACATGAAATGGAGTGGTACGTACACAGGCAAATAACGGCAAACCTGAAAACACTCGGCCACTAATATGCTTCCAATGATGGCGAAATATCGCTATAGGTGAGAGCGCTACTGCATTAACATATTTACCATTTTTGAGGCAAAGTCCGATAATGAGTGCGCATTAGCAACCGAGGGATGTAACATTCCATTCGTGATAGCAAATGGGAAAAAAGAGTTCTTGAAAATGTTGTTGTGGTAAGAGTACTCTTTCAGTGTGTGTGAATGTTTGTGCCGGGTTACGCGGGATTCTGATGGACGGATATACAATGATGTGTCAATTTTGTAAAAGTTGTGAAGTAGCTGAAAAATTTTAGGCGCGCTTGTTTTGCTCTAATTGCCAGTGTTTGGAGGCCAGAGCTTGTTAACATATTCGTGGGAGGATCAGTGCGCTTATATTTCTTGCAGATGAATCTTGCAGCATTCCTTTGTACAATTTCTAGTTTTTTTTATGTTAGTGCCTGTATAAGAAAACCATACTGTGTTAGCGCATTCTAATACCGGTCTAACATAGGTAGTATAGGCTAAAAGCATGGTAGATTGAGGGGCCAGCCGGAGGCATCTGCAAAGATAAAACAGCTTGCGCAGAGCAACTGAAGTAAGATTAGAAATATGCGCATCCCATCTGAGGTTTCAAGCAATCGTGACACCTAAATATTTTTGTTCGTTCACTATTTGAAACCTAGTGCCTTTAATGCTGTAATAATATTTGATAGCTTCTTTGTTTCGGGTTATCGTCATACATACTGTTTTTTTTTTTCGGGGGGGGGGGGGGGGGGTAGTTAATGGACATTTGCCACGCGTCGCACCAGTTAGACATATGGTTTAAGGAATCAGTTAATGCAAGGTGATCTAAATGACTTAATTTCTTTCTAAATAATGCAGTCGTCGGCGAAGAGCTTAACGTTGCAAGAGATATTGTCTGTGATATCATTAATAAAAAAAAAGAAATAACAAAGGCCCCAGAACGGAGCCTTGTGGTACTCCGGTTGTGACAGGCAGGGTTTCTGATGGTACTTGCTCAAACAGGACATATTGGGAACGGTCAGTTAAGAAGCCTTCAATCCAACGTGTTAATAATATATCTCCAATGATATTTCGGAGCGTTGGTAATTAATTTGCTGTGAGATAAGGAACCAAAGGCCTTAGAAAAGTCTATAGCAGTACAATATCTGTTTGCGCGCAGTTGTTAATAGACAGTGCTAAATCATGAACAACCTCTGTTAGTTGCGTTATAGTCGATAATCTGCCACGGAACCCGTGCTGGCAAGATGACAAAATGTCGTTTTTCTCCAAGAAAACGGTTAAATTTTTTAAGATTATATGGTCGAATATTTTGCATGACGTGCTGGTTAACGATATAGGTATGAAGTTTGAAGGGTCACCGCTATTTCTTGCTTTGGGAATCTGTGTTATTTTAGCTTTTTTCAAATCGTCTGGAAATTTTGATACGGCGAGAGATTTGCGGAAAACCAAACCAAGGTATTTGCTGCACCATTCTGCATGTCGCCTAAGAAAAAAATATTGGGGACGTCGTCTGGTCCCGAAGATTTCTTTGGGTCTAGTTCGAGCTTACATCCTCGGTTTGCGCAAACCTTACATCGTCGGTTTGCGTTTTTGCGCCCGCAAAATCCTGATTTTGTATGGTGTGGCTACGCAGAATATAGAGTACCCGGAGTGCAAATTTTAGTTAATTACTGTTGTCATTGGTCAAGAAGTTTCACGAAAACAAGCAGCTCGTTTGTCAGCGTGCCACGCTACCATCCCCAAAACCGGACGTGGTGCCTGTGCGAAATATATATTCGGGGTATACACGCTTCGTGTTCGCCGTTAATCGACGCAGATTTAACAATTGGTCGAACAAGCGAGCCCTGGAATGTATAACAACAGACCATACGACTTCATTCAGCTGAGAGCGCGGATTTATTTCCCCACTGCCCCATAAAAATAGCGCCACTTCGAATAACCTTTACCGAGTCCGCATATTCCGCAAACACGTAATACTTATATGAAACATTCGTAATGCATTGTATATAGCACAACGGATTTCCGTTTTCCTGCGGCCTAGTTACAATGCGCCACCAAACGCACCCACACTCCAAAAAAAAGTCGATGCTGAAACGGATGGCTTTAGCCTGGCTTCTAGGGCTATAAATGCTAGCCAACATGTGGCTGTGTGGTTGCCAATGAACAAGAAGATCCCGCAAAATTTAGCGATTTCAGTCGAAGTTAGTGTTTTGGCGCAAGTTGGCGCAGCTCAGTGGTTTGGCGCAAGATGTGGCGCAATCGACGCAGCAATTTCTGAAAAATAAACACAGTGCAGATTTTTCAAGCAGACAATTGACGCAGCGCGTGCCTACGTACGTAAAGCCGCATTAAAGCACCGTAGCACGTTCCATGAAGGTCGATCTGCGCATTTCGATTTATTCATTGCGTAAATATACGCCGACACTATACAGAAGCGCCCGCACGTCGAATCGATACTTCTGAGCCCGCCGCACTAGCTTTGCGGCTGCGGCGTTGCTCGAGGTCGCGGCCGCAGCAGCCGCATTTCGAGAGAGGAGAAATACAAAAGCGTTCGTGTACTTAGATTTAGTCGCACGTAAAAGAACCCCCGTGGGTCAATATCCATATGGAGCCCGCCGCTACGGCGTGCTTCATAATATATTGTGGTTAATTTTCGCATGTATACAGCCCCATAATTCAAATACAGTTGCTGACAAGATGCGATGTGCCGTGTGAGGAAATGACAGTCCAAACTTCTCGCAGGCATTGAACAGTGGCGCGCAACTACGCCTGAAGCAAGCACGTCTCGCTGTGTGTTTTGTGTACTACGCTGACAAACAGGAGTGGCCGGTGCACGCAAGGTTACATTTTGCGCCAACCGACCACTCTAGAATTGCACTAAACGCTCAAGAAATGAACATTCGCCGTCAACAACACCGCCAATTATCGTCAATCAAAGCAAACAGCATAGACAACTTCGCCTACTTCGATTGTAGTCCCTACGATTCACATAATTTGTTTATGGAACGTTACGTCAAGCCATGCTATGCTCTTTCATGCTACGTTATGCGTGTAGCACAATGCGCGGTCGCTTAGTGGATATAGCTTAGTGCTATTGGTCCAAGGGAGGCGGGTTCGATCCCCACTGTGCTGGCCGCATTTTCATAGGTGCGAAATGCACAAACATTCGCGTACTTATTTTAGGAGCACGTCGAAAATCCACAGGCGCTTAAAATTCATCCGCAGTGTACTAAAATACAGCGTGTCCCAGAGTTTCATGTACACGCACGAATGCACGCACCAAGGATTCGATCCCGCGACCTCGTACTCGGCAGCCCAACACCATAGCTACTAAGCAACCACGGCGGGTCACTCTTGTCTTTCAACTGTGACAACACTCAGACATGGCTTCAAATAACATGCGTCAGAAGGGTCGGGCTTCCAGCGATATAATTTGGCCGCTGGGTATTACGTCAGTTGTCATCCCCATTGTTCTAAGACAGACCGGTCCCCTATATCAAAATCAGTTAATTGAAATTATCAAGTTCAACATCTCACTGGCATTCTGCAGGAGGGAATGCTATGTAACTGCAACAGAAAATGATAAGCACCAATGACCGGTGAAAGAGGAATCGCGGTACGCGGCGCTCTTGTTCCAGAGCACGCTGTTATCATAGAGTGCCGGCATGACCCTCGTCTTCGGCGTGATACAAAACATCAGCATTCATTCATTCATTCATTCATTCATTCATTCATTCATTCATTCATTCATTCATTCATTCATTCATTCATTCATTCAGGTACTCTCAAGGCCGTGATGCGTTACAGAGAGGAGTCTATATATACACATGGTTAGAAATTTTCTTCAGTTGCAGTTTTGAAGGATGCAGCTGCAGCGATGGAAACGACGGAGGTAGGCAGGTGATTCCAGTCGATGCTGGTTTTTGGAACAGAAGATTTGTAATGACGTTTATTACGGCCCCAACTTTGAGATTATGGTCAACGCGCGCATTTCGATGGAGGCGAAATGCAAAAATGCCCGTGTGCTTGGCGTTGTAGTGCACGTTAAAGAACCCCATGCAGGGGGTCAAAATCAATCCGGAGCCCTCCATTACAGCGTGCCTGATAATCGGAACTGGTTTTGGCGCGTAAAACCCATGAAAGAAAAAAAAAGAAGAAAAGAAAACGCGCGATGATACACAATGATGGGGCGGTGAGCAGGAGTTGTTTCAAGTTTTCATTGAAATAATATTTTTTTAAATACGCAATGAAGCGTGCAGAAGAATTTTGAAGCGATTCCTGCGACGTGATTATTGATCTAGTTGGGGGATCCCAGCCATACGAAGCATATTCTACCCTTGGATCGGACTAGAGTCTTGTATAGTAGCAATTTTAAGGATACTGGAGCTTTGCAAATGTTTCGGCGAAGAAAACCAAGCATGCGATTGCGTTGTTGGTAATGTATTGGACATGCAAGTTCACGAAAGGTCATTAGTGATGGGAACACTTAGGTACTTAAATTGTACGAAGTCACCGTAGTTAGAAGGGAACCATTAATAATATAAGACCGGGGATTAGGATCGTTAGCACACCACGTTAACTTCATTGATTTACACTTGTTAGTGGTCAGTTTCATTTGCCAAGTGTCGCATCAGCGAGAAATGTTATTGAGATCAGATTGCAATATGTAGGCGTCAGATAAGTTGATAATTTTCCTGTAAAGTACGCAGTCGTCAGCAAATAATCTTATATTAGAGAGAACTGAAGTGGGGAGATCGTTGATGTAAATGAGGAAAAGGGGTCCGAGCACGGAACCCTGAGGAACTCCTGACGCCACTGAACAATAATGGGAATTATGTTCATTAGCTATCACATGTGTGTGCGATTGTGTAAAAAACACTATCCATTTATAAAATTGACAGCAATGTTAAGCGTGTTAAGTTTGAGGAGCAGTAGTTGCAGTGTCAAAGGCTTTGGCAAAGTCGAAAAAGAATGCAATATACATCTAGTGAGTAGTCTAAAGCTGCTAACAAGTCATTAGTAAATGCTATCCATTGTGTTTCACAAGAATGGTGCTTTCGGAAAACCATGCTGAAAAAAAAAAAGAAACTGGTTAGTGTCTACAAACGGAACTAGATGGCAATAAATTACGTCCTCTACAAGTTTACAAGGTATTAATGTTATAGGTATGTCTCTGTAGTTTGGGGGCGAAAAGACGTCACCCGACTTGTGTACCGAAATCACCTTGCCCACCTTCCAGTCGCCTGGTAGCATGTTCATCTGTAATGACTGAGTGAAAACAGAGGACAGTATGATAGAAGAATATGTTTTAGTGCCTTTAAGAAATTTGTAGTTAATAACATCAACACCAGCGGATGACGACACTTTTGCATGACGGATAAGGTTTCGTATCCCGACCCAGTCAACAGTAATAGTACGTTCCATTTGAAGAAAAGCCGGAGGAATAAACGGTGGAACGGTAGATAATACATTATGAATAAAGGACAAAGAAAACATTTGTTTAGAAGGTCAGAGCACTCATGTTTTGGCAAAGAAGAACCTCTGTCAGATTTCAGTCGTATATGGTCCACTTTGCGCATGCGTGCGACACTTCACACTTTACATATTTCAGTAAAAATCTGCATGACCATGGTCACAATAGCTACATTAGCTCCGTCGAAAAGGATGTTTCTAAAAAACCTAGATATTTATGGAAATATGCGCAATTGAGGTCAACATCAAGTAAAACGGATACTATCCCTCCGTTAACGAGCAATCGTGAAACCATCGAGTACGTCTCAGATTTGTTTGCACAACGCTTTCATGAAGTTTTCATCAGGGGCAGTGGGCCCCCTTTGTCCGACCTTCCGTTCCTGAGTGGTGATACACTAACCACTGCGTCAATTAGTGAAGAACATTCGCAGCGCAAGACTGTCGCTGTCATGTGGTCCAGATGGTATTCCTACGGCTTTACTTAATTTAGCGATGTGCTTGGTCGAATCCTTTCTTGCCTCAATACACGAACATTTCATATACCATGGAAAATATCTCGTGTCATTCCCATTCACAAATCTGGCTCGAAAATAGCAGTACAAAACTACAGACCGATAGCTCTCCTATGCGCAGGCTCGATAATCTTTGTCCTGCACACAAAACCATACCGCGTACAGAGCAACCTAATATGTAGTCAACATATTATATAGCAGGTCGTTCAACAACAAACGTTGTCAGCTTTATGGCCTGTGCATCTGAAAGGTCGAGAACAAGAGTCAATTTGTCACCCTGTTGCTCCCAAAACTCTACGCAACCGGTTTCTGCCTTTAATACCTCTGCTTCGGGACTGGCTGTCAGGCCGACAATGCTATGTCACCTCCAACGGACAGTCCTCAAGCACGTACAACCAGTGGTTTGCCACAGGGCTCTGTCCTGGGAACGCTTATCTTCTCTTTGTACATGATGCATCCAACGTCATAAAAAACTATGCTTTCTTACTTTATGCGGAAGACAAACATGTCAAAACACATTTGCAGCATTTGTGACTGCACTCTACTTCAACAAGACGCATCCGCATTTGCGATTGTTGCCTGCAAACAAACTGGTGCTAAGCGACCGAAAGACGAAAGTAGTGTTATACACATGCAAAACAGACGAGTTCCGTTTCCCTTACCACCTGGACAAAACCACACTTGTCGGGAGTGCGAAGTTACTGATTTTGGAACCATCTTTGATTCCAGCCTCAAATTCTCGCCCCACATACAATGTATCACAAAGCACGGCCTTGAGGCAGTTATAATTCCACGTGTATAGAGCTGTATACACATCTGCTGGAATATGCCGCTGTCGCTTGGAACAGCGCTTGCCCGTCTAACAAAGGTCGAGTAGGCAAGAGTTGAGAGAAAGTTTGTCGCTCTGCATCGTTATCGGGGCACTAGAGAGGTCGGCCGTGAACAACAGTCTCGCTCTCAGTCCTCGCTTGGTCTAGAATACCTGAACTACAGACGCACGGAAGCTGACTTAACTTTCTTATTCAAGGTTGCAAATGGTCCGATTGACTGTAGAGAAATATTGGATAAGGTTAGTATAAAAATTCCCCCAGAAAATAACTAGTGTTTCTAGACTCTTCATGTATCTTGTTCCGGAGCCTCAAGGAATCTATTGGCCAGGATTCTGCAGGCCTACAACGAAATTGACACCATGCACAGACATTTGCGCACTTTCTGAGCAGCACTCGAATCCGTTTCACGACTTATTTCCAGAAATGACAGTTCTTGTATGTTATGTGGCAGACCGTACGTACTCTGTTCTTGTTGATCGGTGTCAATGTGTCCGCCTTGTTCCGTGTGAAGGGTGCCGTGGCTTGGTGACCAGACTTCCAGAAATCTGAACCAATCCTTTGTATATGTATAATATACATGTTTTGTATAATGTACATATGTATAATGTACATAATATACCTGGTATAATATGTTTTGTTACAATATGTATGTTTTAAATTGTAAACCGCAATTGTATAGAATGTGCACTTTTATTCCTGCTTGTCGATGTGTATATTGATGAGAGGCTGGGATCATTTTAAGCGCTTTATATAATTTTTAGAAAACGCGTGTTGCAGAAAGCATAATTCTTGTCTTTGAGCTGGATTATTCCGAGGAGGTCTTAATATGCACGTGAAATCAAAACAGATTCAATTATTTCAAAAACTCAATTATCTTTTTGATTAGTTTGACACAATTCACAATTTACAAATTGTAGCCAGTGAGTTTGCAAGGCGTATAAACTTGGGATAAACATGCCGAATCACACCAGTGTGGAGATATGCATGACCAATATGCCGTAAAAATGCACTCTTGTACCACTTCCTTTTTAACAAAACGTTGTGCTATGCTTCGAAGCACAATAGTAACTGGAATGCCCATGTATGTCGTCCCAAACCAGTCACATCTCGAAACTGATGTCATCTGGAGATTTATTTCAAGTGGATACGTCTTGCAAAGTCAGCGCCTACAAATCGTAAACTGCAATATGCGCCATAAAGTAATGAAAAACAATTAGTGAGCTTTCGTTCATTAGTTGTACGTGAAATCGGCACTTATTCATGTGCGCGCCTCTTCGAATAATCCAGTTCGAAGGCAAGAATTATGCCATCTCCCGCAGGCGTGTATTTTTGAAATTCTGGAAAATTTAAAAACGATCACCCGGTATATCTGCGTTATGTTATACCAGTTCTCCCATGCGCCATTACCTGAACCATCAGGTTGTTCCTGGGCACGTTAATTGATTATTATTATTATTATTATTATTATTATTATTATTATTATTATTATTATTATTATTATTATTATTATTAGGCCAAGAAGAAGAATCGTTGAATGTTTAATCTGTTCGTTTCACGTATAATTCCCAGTTCCAACTTTTTGCTTATCTTTTCTCGTTGTTTTTACTCAAATTATTTAGCAATAGCGTGCGCCAGCTCTCGCACCTCACGGTTACAGTTGTGCACATTAAATAAATAATTACTATTATTCTTATCCTTTTTCTTGGGCTCCGCAGGAAATGGACGTGCAGGATGCTTCCGGTGCCACGATGGGGTCCCTCCGGATGAGTGCACAATGATATACCCGAACTATTCGGTCCTCGACAGCGAAAAGAACGTTGTCCTGCTCATCAATGGCCCCTTTTGCAAATCATCCATCTGTTTCAATGACGTGGTCTTCGATATCTTAGCCAGGGACGGCGTCAGCAAGCTGGGCGCGATAACGAAGATCTGGAGCGGAGTGTATCAGGAGGCCTTCACTGACGCCGACAACTTCGCGATCACGTTCCCCATGGATTTGGACGTGAAGATCAAGGCCGTGCTGCTCGGTGCGGTGTTTTTAATTGTGAGTGGTTGATTGATTGATTCTGCATTCCAGGCGCGGGGCTACCAATTTCGACAACCTGGGGATTCTTGCCTTGCAGTGAAAGCTGAGTACACGAGCGCTCTTACATTTAGCCTACACCGATATGCGGTGAATCGAACAGGCGACCTCGTGCACAGAAGCGGCACGCCACAGCCAATCAGTGGCCGCGGCGGGTAACTGCGAGCGGACGGGGGCAAGCAGACACACACACTTTGACCAGATCAATGGTGCTTAACAGCGGGCGAACGAACGCACTCCAACAACACTGCTCACAAACGGGTATCGCCCTGCAGCGGTAGCATTGTC